>NC_083224.1:13376401-13515314 GCF_032191835.1 Heteronotia binoei
GACAACCCTAGGGCCAGCCCTAGACCAGGGGTGTCAAATTCATTTGTTATGAGGGACGGATCTGACATAAATGAGACCTTGTTTGGCTGGGCCATGTCAGGCTGGGCCATGTGTGTACCTATTTAAGATTTGGTAGCAGAGATATAAACTTTATAAACAACACAGACAAACACAAATATATATTTTAAAAAACTTAAAACATGCTTAAAATGTTAGCACTCATTGGTCTTAAGGATGCTTTCTTTGTATTTCTCCCAAGGGATCCAGGGAACTGGGCAAAGGAAGCTCTGGCTCTTTCCTTCCTTTCCCAGAGGACTGGGCGGGGGGAGCCTCAGCCAATAGAAGGAAGCGAGGCTTGGCTCAGTAGCTCTGCTGTGCAAGTGAGAGAACCTGGCAAAGCAAGCTATTTCTCCCCCCCCCTTCCTTCCAAAGGGAGGAGTCTCAGCCAATGGAGAAAGGTTTTGCTCTGTAGCTCCTGTGTGATTGAGCAAGCCTTGCAAAGCAAGCTGTGATGCAGAAGGAAGCAAGAGAGAGGGAGAAGGAAGCAGATGACAGACAGTTGCTTAGGAGCCTGATGGGAGCTCTCTGGGAGCTCGACACCATTGCATGTTTGACACCCGTACCCTAGACTGTCTGGTACCCTAGGAAAGGCTAACTTCTGGTGCCTGCCCTGCACTGATAACATCACCGAGTCACATGGGGGCACCCAGGGGTGAAATTCTAACAGGAGCTCCTTTGCATATTAGGCCACACCCCCTGGTGTAGCCAATCCTCCGAGAGCTTACAAGGCTCTTTTTTTGTAAGCTCTTGGAAGACTGGCTACAGCAGGGATGTGTGGCCTAATATGCAGAGGAGCTCCTGCTAGAATTCCACCCCGGGGGGCACTCCATTTGGCACCCCCAGAAGGCCGGTGTACTAGGCAATTGCCTAATTTGCCTAGTGGTAGGGCCGGCCCCGATGGACAGTCATTTATAATATTATTTCAGGTTCTCAAATAGGAAGTTCTGGAGTGGGCAGCGTTACAGGATCTGTTTCCTCGGAAGAAGGGAGGCACTAAAGACCATCAGGGCCTTTACTGAGATGCAGCAATACTCCTAAACGCCACCTGTGTCTCACAAGGGTGTCAACCTCCAGGTGTGTCTGGAGATATCCTTCAAATACAACTGATCTCCGGGTGACAGAGATCTGTCCCCCTGGAGAAAATGGCTGCTTTGGAGGGTGGCTACTCCTACATTGAACACGTGAAGTGGCCTTAAACTGAATCAAGGTCTACTCAGGCTGGCAGCTTGGTGTGGTGGTGAAGTGCGGGGACCCTTAGCTGAGAGAACCAGGTTTGATTCCCCACTCCTCCGCTTGAAGCTGCTGGAATGGACTTGGGTTAGCCATAGTTATTGTAGGAGTTGTCCTTGAAAGGAGATTGTGACCACTCAGACTCTGAGATTCAGAGTACAGGGCAGGACATAAATCCAATATCTTCTCCTTCTCCTCTCCTCCTCTTCTTCTCCTTTTCCGCCTCCCCTCCTCCTCCTCTTCTTTTCCTCCTTCTCCTCCTCTTCTTCTACTTCTCCTTCTCCCCTCCTCCTCCTCTCCTCCTCTTCCTCTCCTCCTCTTCTCCTCCTCCTCCACCTCTCCTCCTCCTCTTCTTCTTCTCCTCCTCCTCCTCTTCTTCTTCTTCTTCTTCTTCTTCTTCTTCTTCTTCTCTCCCTCTCCTCCTCCTCTCCTCCTCCTCCTCCTCTTCTCCTCCTCCTCTTCTCCTTCTCTGCCTCTCCTCCTCCTCCTCCTGCTCTTTTTCTTCTCCTTCTCTGCCTCTTCTCCTCCTCCTCCACCTCTCCTCCTCCTCCTCTTCTTCTCCTCCTCTTCTTCTTCTTCTTCTTCTTCTTCTTCTTCTTCTTCTTCTTCTTCTTCTTCTTCTTCTTCTTCTTCTTCTTCTCTCCCTCTCCTCTCCTCTTCTCCTCCTCCTCCTCTTCTCCTTCTCTGCCTCTCCTCCTCTTCCTCTTCCTCTCCCCCTCCTCCTCTCCTCCTCCACCTCTCCTCCTCCTCCTTCTTCTCCTCTTCCTCTCCTCCTCCTCCACCTCTCCTCCTCCTCCTCTTCTTCTTCTTCTCCTCTTCTTCTTCTCCTTCTTCTCTCCCTCTCTTCCTCCTCTCCTCTTCTCCTGCTCCTCTTCTCCTCCTCCTCCTCTCCTCCTCCTCCTCTCCTCCTCCTGCTCTTTTTCTTCTCCTTCTCTGCCTCTCCTCCTCCTCCTCCTCCTCCTCCTCTCCAGGGTCTAAGGCTGAGATCTTTCCCATCGCCTCCTACCTGATGGAGTGGTTAAGTGCATAGGCTTCAGAGAATAATGGATTGCCCAGCAGACATTTCCCTCCCCCACCACACTTGCTGATGACCCTGAAGCGGAGGGGGGGGGGGCGGCAGAGAGCCTCCAAACCAGGGGATCCCCTGCCCCCACCTGGGGATTGGCAACCCGATCCCAGCCCCATAGCTGGCCTCCTTGCTGGCACAGACAAAGGCAGTTCTTCTGGGGAGACCTTTTGTCCAGGAAAGGCTGACTCCCACGTTGGCAAATAGCACTCGGGGTGGGACGGGGGAAGAGGAAGAAGCAGGGCGGTGGATCCAGGGGGGAGCTGTCAGCCAACGTCCGCAGGGAGGGAAGCTGCAGGCGGATGCAGCCCTAGCTTCGGGATCAGGCCTCCGCGTCAGCCGTTTCCCTCCCGCTCGTCCAAAAGCGCCAAGCTGGGAGCCGTCACAGGAGTGGGGGGATGAAATTTCAGAGAGGCTGTTAGAACGTGGCGGGGGGGGGGGGGGGCTCAGTCCCAGGTAGGGTTGCCAATCCCCAGGTGGGGCCAGGGGATCCCCCGGTTTGCAGACCCTCCCCCGCCCCGCTTAAGGGTCGTCAGAAAACGGGGGGAGGGGAGGGAAATGTCTGCTGGGAACTGTATTATTCCCAGTTTGGTGTAGTGGTTAAGTGTACGGACTCTTATCTGGGAGAACCGGGTTTGATTCCCCACTCCTCCACTTGCAGCTGATGGAATGGCCTTGGGTCAGCCATAGCTCTGGCAGAGGTTGTCCTTGAGCCTGTTTGGTGTAGTGGTTAAGTGTGCGGACTCTTATCTGGGAGAACCGGGTTTGATTCCCCACTCCTCCACTTGCACCTCCTAGCATGGCCTTGGGTCAGCCATATCTCTGGCAGAGGATGTCGTTGAAAGGGCAGCTGCTGTGAGAGCCCTCTCCAGCCCCACCTACCTCACAGGGTGTCTGTTGTGGGGGAGGGAGATAAAGGAGATTGTGAGCCGCTCTGAGACTCTTTGGAGTAGAGGGCGGGATATAAATCCAATACCTTCTTCTTCTTCTATGGAGATTTATTCCCATAGAAAATCATGGAGAATTGATCTGCAGGTATCTGGGGCTCTGGGGGGCCTGTATTTTGGGGTAGAGGCACCAGATTTCCAGTATAGAATCTAGTGCCTCTCCCCAAAATACCCCCCAAGTTTCAAAAAAATTGGACCTGGGGGTCAAATTCTATGAGCCCCCCAAAAAGGTGCCCCTATTCTTCATTATTTCCTATGGAAGGAAGGCACTGAAAAGGTGTGCCATCCCTTTAAATGTGATGGCCAGAACTCCCTTCGGAGTTCAATTGTGCTTGTCACAGCCTTGATCTTGGCTCCACCCCTAATGTCTCCTGGCTCCACCCCCAAAGTCCCCAGATATTTCTTGAATTGGACTTGGCAACCCTAGTCCCAGGGCGGCAGATTTGCAGGGTTGCCAATCCCCAGGTGAGCAAAGAACAATTATGGGATCACAGTTGAGATACATTCCAAATACGGTTGCCACTCCCCAGGTGGGGGCAGGGGATTCCCCGGTTTTGAGGCCCTCCCCCGGCTTCAGGGTCATCCGAAAGGGAGGGGGGAGGGAAATGTCTGCTGGGCACTCCATTATTCCCTTTGGAGGCTTATTCCCACAGAAAATAATGAATTGATCCGTGGGTATCTGAGGCTCTGAGGGGGCCTGTCTTTTGAGGTAAAGGCACCAGATTTTCAGTATAGTATCCAGTGCCTCTCCTCAAAATGCACCCCCAAATTTCAAACTTTCAAAAAGATTGGACCAGGGGGTCCAATTCTATGAGCCCCAAAAGGAGGTGCCCCTATCCGTTGTTTCTTATGGAAGGAAGGCATTTAAAAGGTGTGCGGACCCTTTAAATGTGATGGCCAGAATTCCCTTGGAGTTCAATTGTGCTTGTCACACCCTTGCTCCTGGCCCCACCCCCACTGTCTCCCGGCTCCACCCCCAAAGTCCTCAGATATTTCTTGAATTGGACTTGGCAACCCTAACTCCCAAAAAATGCGAAATAGAACTGTGATATAAGGGCTACCATACTTTTACGTATTATTTTCAACGATAGGCAATAAAACATTGCTCATTGTTGATTAATCATACAGCATGTAATTAACTAATAATAATAATAATAATAATAGAAGACGCCTTTCGTGTTGCCACTTCTTCGGTATTATTAATGTCTTCTTCTTGTTGAGCTGTATGTAGAAGGAGTAATAAGCCAGGATCTTTTTAAAAAACTTGTGCAAAGCCTTCTACTGTTGACCAAACCACTCGCCACGAAGGAACCACCCATCGTTGCAATTTACTTTTTACTTTTCTATATGGGGCTGCCAATAATGTTTCTTTTATCTGGAATGAAGCCGTCACTTCTAAAGTTGGTAATTTTTCACTTGTAACACGGTTTTCTCCCACCCCACCCCCATCACTTCTAAACTTGGCATAATGCTCTCAAGGTGTAAGCAATGCAGCAATGAGACCTCGTGAAGAAGAAGAATTATGAATGATGACTTTCTTATAAGCCATTCATCATTTCAAGCAGGAACAAAGCCTCTTCCTCTTATTGATGGCCAAATTGTTTTATTGGAGAGCCAGTTTGGTGTAGTGGTTAAGTGTGCGGATTCTTATCTGGGAGAACCGGGTTTGATTCCCCACTCCTCCACTTGCACCTGCTGGCATGGCCTTGGGTCAGCCATAGCTCTGGCAGAGGTTGTCCTTGAAAGGGCAGCTGCTGTGAGAGCCCTCTCAGCCCCACTCACCTCACAGGGTGTCTGTTGTGGGGAGAGAAGATAGAGGAGATTGTAAGTCACTCTGAGTCTTTGATTCAGAGAGAAGGGCGGGTTATAAATCTGCAATTCTTCCTTCCTTCCTTCCTTCCTTCCTTCCTTCCTTCCTTCCTTCCTTCCTTCCTTCCTTCCTTCCTTCCTTCCTTCCTTCCTCCAGTTTGGAGACCCAGTTTGGTGTAGTGGTGAAGTGCATGGACTCTTATCTAGGAGAACCGGATTTGATTCCCCACTCCTCCACTTGCACCTGCTGGAATGGCCTTGGGTCAGCCATAGCTCTGGCAGAGGTTGTCCTTGAAAGGGCAGCTGCTGTGAGAGCCCTCTCTAGCCCCACCCACCTCACAGGGTGTCTGTTGTGGGGGAGGAAGGGAAAGGAGATTGTGAGCCACTCTGAGACTCTTCGGAGTGGAGGGCGGGATATAAATCCAATATCTTAAGAACATAAGAGAACATAAGAACATAAGAGAAGCCATGTTGGATCAGGCCAACGGCCCATCAAGTCCAACACTCTGTGTCACACAGTGGCAAAAAATGTTATATACACACATACACTGTGGCTAATAGCCACTGGTGGACCTGTGCTCCATACACTGTGGCTAATAGCCACTGATGGACCTGTGCTCCATATTTTTATCTAAACCCCTCTTGAAGGTGGCTATACTTGTGGCCGCCACCACCTCCTGTGGCAGTGAATTCCACATGTTAATCACCCTTTGGGTGAAGAAGTACTTCCTTTTATCCGTCTTAACCTGTCTGCTCAGCAATTTCATCGAATGCCCACGAGTTCTTGTATTGTGAGAAAGGGAGAAAAGTACTTCTTTCTCTACTTTCTCCATTCCATGCATTATCTTGTAAACCTCTATCATGTCACCCCGCAGTCGACGTTTCTCCAAGCTAAAGAGTCCCAAGCGTTTCAACCTTTCTTCATAGGGAAAGTGCTCCAGCCCTTTAATCATTCTAGTTGCCCTTCTCTGCACCTTCTCTAAAGCTATAATATCCTTTTTGAGGTGCGGCGACCAGAACTGCACACAGTACTCCAAATGAGACCGCACCATCGATTTATACAGGGGCATTATGATACTGGCTGATTTGTTTTCAATTCCCTTCCTAATAATTCCCAGCATGGCATTGGCCTTTTTTATTGCAAACGCACACTGTCTTGACACTTTCAGTGAGTTATCTATCATGACCCCAAGATCTCTCTCTTGATCAGTCTCTGCCAGTTCACACCCCATCAACTTGTATTTGTAGCTGGGATTCTTAGCCCCAATGTGCATTACTTTGCACTTGGCCACATTGAACCGCATCTGCCACGTTGACGCCCACTCACCCAGCCTCAACAGATCCCTTTGGAGTTCCTCACAATCCTCTTTGGTTCTCACCACCCTGAACAATTTAGTGTCATCCGCAAACTTGGCCACTTCACTGCTCACTCCGAACTCTAAATCATTTATGAACAAGTTAAAAAGCATGGGACCCAGTACCGAGCCCTGCGGCACCCCACTGCTTACCGTCCTCCACTGCGAAGACTGCCCATTTATACTCACTCTCTGCTTCCTATTACTCAGCCAGTTTTTGATCCACAAGAGGACCTGTCCTTTTACTCCATGATTCTCAAGCTTTCTAAGGAGCCTTTGATGAGGAACTTTATCAAAAGCTTTCTGGAAGTCAAGGTAAACAACATCTATCGGGTCTCCTTTGTCCACATGTTTGTTCACCCCCTCAAAGAAATGCAACAGGTTAGTGAGGCAAGATCTTCCCTTGCAGAACCCATGCTGAGTCTTCCTCAATAACCCGTGTTCATCAATGTGCCTTCTTCTTCTTCTTCTTTATTGTCTATTATTGAAAATTATAAGTAAAAACATGGTAGCCCTTATATCACAATCCCCAAGGATCTCCTGGTTTGGAGGCCCTCCCCTCACTGCAGGGTCATCAGAAAGCGGGGGGGTGGGGGGTGGAAATGTCTGCTGGGCACTCCATTATTCCCTATGGAGATCGATAACCATAGAGTATAATTGGAAAATATATCTGTGGGTATCTGGGGCTCTGGGGGCTGGCTTTTGAGGGAGGGGCACTGTCTTTTCAGCATAGCATCTGGTGCCTCTCCTCAAAAGACCCTCCAAATTCCAAAAGGATTGGACCAGGGGGATCCACTTCTGTGAGCCCCAAAAGAAGGTGCCCCTATCCCTCATTATTTCCAATGGGGGTGAAGACATTTTGAAAAGTGTGCGGTCCCTTTCAATGCGATGGCCAGGACTCCCTTCGGAGGTCCGTCCTGCTTGTCACACCCTTGCTCCTGGCTCCACCCCCCAAAGTCTCTTGGCTCCACCCCCAAAGTCCCCAGATATTTCTTGAACTGGGCTTGGCAACCCTGCTGGTTTTGCCCTCGGAAACATCCATCAAAATCAAACAGGCAGCTGGATGATCCTCGTCACGGCGCCTGACCTGTGTTCTTCCTCTCAAAGACGCGTTTCTTCTCCCCAGAAAAGAAGCCCTCGCAGGTGTATTGGCCGCCTGATGGGGGGAACCACAAGGACAGGAAAGGAAGGGAGGATGGCCACAGCGAGGGGGCAGGAAGCATGGGCTCTCTCTCTCTCTCTGTCTCTTGTCTCCCTGCCCAGATGGACAATCCTCTCTGGGAGGGGGACACGTGGTCCACATAGGGTTGCCAATCTCCAGGCAGCGGCAGGAGATTCACAGGTTTGGAGGCCCCTCCCCCTGCTTCAGGGTCATCATAAAGCAGTGGGGGGGGGAGGGAAATGTCTGCTGGGCGTTATACCCTATGGAGACCGATTCCATCGGGTATAATGGAGAATATATATGGGTATATAATGGGTATCTGGGGCTCAGGAGGGGGCGTTTTTTTGAGGCTGAGGCACCACATTTGCAGCAGGGCATCCAGTGCCTCTCTTCAAAACACCCCCCAAGTTTCAAAAAGATTGGACCAGCGGGGCCAATTCTATGAGCCCCAAAAGGAGGTGCCCCTAGCCTTCATTATTTCCAATGGAGGGGAGACATTTGTTTGTTTGTTTAATCAAATTTATATCCCATCCTCCCCTAGCAAGCTGAGGGTGGATAACAAGAGTTAAAAACAACATGAAATACTTAAAAAAAGAAACAGAATATACAATAAAATCATTTTCATACATTTTACAACCATTAAAAGTCCAAGAGGCGCATTGATGTTTCTGATTATTCTGATGGGATAGTCTGATTTAAAAGGTGTGCGGTCCCTTCAAAGGTGATGGCCAGAACTCTCTTTGGAGGTCAGTGATGCTTATAACAACCTTGCTTCTGCTCTGTAGACTGGAGGGAGGAGGGAGGGAGGGGGAGGTGGAAAGAAAGCAACTTTAACTTTAAGCGCATTCTCCAAGCTGCCAGCTAGCTTGGCTTGGTGAAGTGATTCAAAGAGACAAATGCCTTCGCCAAGCCAGCTGATGGGGCGGTGGGGGCTCCAAGAGCCACCCAATATGTGTGAAAGAGCCACATGTGGCTCCCGAGCCACAGTTTGGCCACCCCTGGTGTATATATTGAGTGAGTCGCTTGGTTTGTCTGTGACTGTGTTCGACATCTTTATAAATGATATGGATGAAGGAATAGAGAGAATGCTTATTAAATGTTCAGATGATACGAAATTGGGAGGGGTTGCAAACACAGAAGAAGACAGAAACTGGATACAGGATGACCTTGACAGGCTGGACAAGTGGGCTAAAATCAATACAATGCATTTTAACGGGGATAAATGTAAAGTTCTGCATTTAGGTAGGAAAAATCCAATGCATGGTTCTAGGATGGCGGAGACTTGTCTTAGCAGAAGTATGTGCGAAAAGGATCTAGGGGTCTTAGTGGATCAGATGCTGTACATGAGTTAACAGTGTGATGCAGTGGCTAAAAAGGCAAATGCAATTTTGGGTCGTATCAACAGAAGTCTAGTGTCCCGATCACGTGATGCGATGGTATCGCTTTACTCTGCTCTGGGAAGACCTCACCTGGATTATTGTGTTCAGTTTGGTGCACCACATTTTAAGAAGGATACAGACAAGCTGGAACGGGTCCAGAGGAGGGCGATGAAGATGGTGAGGGGTCTGGAGACCGAGTCCTATGAGGAAAGGTTGAAGGAGCTGGGGATGTTTATCGTGGAGAGGAGGCGGCTGAGAGGTGATAGGATCACCATCTTCAAGTACCTGAAGGGGTGTCATATAGAAGATGGTGTGGAATTGTTTTCTGTGGCTCCGAAAGGCAAGACCAGAACCTATGTGTTTAAATTACATCAAAAGAATTTCCAGCTCAACATTAGGAAGAATTTCCTGACCATTAGAGTGATTTCTCAGTGGAACAGGCTTCCTCGGGAGGTGGAGAGCCGGTTTGGTGTAGTGGCTAAGTGTGTGGACTCTTATCTGGGAGAACCGGGTTTGATTCCCCACTCCTCCACTTGCACCTGCTAGCATGGCCTTGGGTCAGCCATAGCTCTAGCAGAGGTTGTCCTTGAAAGGGCAGCTGCTGTGAGAGCCCTCTCCAGCCCCACCCACCTCACAGGGTGTCTGTTGTGGGAGAGGAAGGTAAAAGAGATTGTGAGCCGCTCTGAGACTCTTTGGAGTGGAGGGCGGGATATAAATCCAATATCTTCTTCTTCTTCTTCCTTCCTTGGAGGTTTTTAAACAGAGGCTGGATGGCCATCTGACAGCAATGCAGATCCTGTGAATTTAGGGGGAGGGAGGTATTTGTAAGTTTCCTGCATTGTGCAGGGGGTTGGGCTAGATGACCCTGGAGGTCCCTTCCAACTCTGTGATTCTATGGCTGTTTCTTCTTGCAATAAAGTGTCCTTGCTTGATTCAGGGCTGATTGAACTCACTTTATTTCAGAATTCTAAATGGGCTGACCCCCTTCTACATCCATTGAATGGGCATAGCTGTGAAGGACCATACCACAAATGTCCAAGATCAGCACAAGAGCAGTAGCAAGCTCTTAGCTTAGGAATCGACCCTACCCCAACAGAGAGCCGCATCTCAACAGCAGGCCCAAGAGGACACAGCATTTCCAACCTGAGCCTGCTTTCTGCGTTCTGTGGGCAGGCGTGGGCTCAAGAATTGGCCACACGCAATGCTGGTACAGCATCTGGGGCTGCGGGAAGAGAAAGGGCCCTCCGTATCTTCCTCTTTCAGCACTGGGGACTGCTTCTGCAAAGACTTGAAACTGGACTAGTCAAAGGAGAAGCGAGATCCTGGTAGCAGGGAACTAAATCCAGACGGGGTAGCCATGGCAGTCCATTGCAGGGGAAACAAGCGGGTGCCTTGTGGCATCTTAGTAGAGTTGACAATTCAGTGTTCCCTCCAAGCTGAGTTAGTGTGTGCTAGCTCACAGTTTTTTAGCCTCCAGTCTTAGCTCAGGAAAAACGGCCCTGGAGCCAGCTAATTGCTGCAGCAGCTCACAACTATAATGCCAGTAGCTCACAAAGTAGAATTTTTGCTCACAAGCAGGTCTTGGATTCAGCAGGAGCTCACAGGAGTGCACAACACAGAGACAGGGGAAGGAAGGAAGCCAAATGGAGCTCAGGCTTTGCAGCCTGTGTCAGTCTTCAAGGTTAGCTTTTCTCTGCACAACACAGAGACGGGGGAAGGAAGGAAGCCAAATGCAGCTCAGGCTTTGCAGCCTGTGTCAGTCTTCAAGGCTAGCTTTTCTCTGCACAACACAGAGACGGGGGAAGGAAGGAAGCCAAATGGAGCTCAGGCTTTGCAGCCTGTGTCAGTCTTCAAGGTTAGCTTTTCTCTGCACAACACAGAGATGGTGGAAGGAAGGAAGCAGAGCAGAGGTCATGTTTTGCTGGGGGCGGGGCTAGCTTTGACCTGGTAGTGAGGCTTCCATGGCCTGGTACCGGGTCCCGACCCTGCAAATGAGAAACAGTGAAATAGGATATCAATGAAAATTGATCCATGGGTATCTGGGGCTTGGGGGGGCTGTTTTTTGAGATAGAGGCACCAAGTTTTCAGCACAGCATCCAGTGCCTCTCCTCAAAATACCCTCCAAGTTTCAAAAAAATTGGACCAGGGAGTCCAGCTCTATGAGCCCCAAAAGTAGGTGCCCCTATCCTTAATCATTTCCAATGGAAGAAAGGCATTTAAATCCACCAGGCCAGGGCCGAAAAAGCACTGGCCCTGGTCGAGGCAAGACGGATGTCCCTTGAACTGGGGATGGCCAGAAGATATTGGTTGGCCGATCACAACAGTCTTCGGAGCTCCTATTGGGAGAGGCGGTCCCACAAGTATGTCAGCCCCAGGCTGTGTAAGAGAGCCAGTTTGGTGTAGTGGTTAAGTGTGCGGACTCTTATCTGGGAGAACCGGGTTTGATTTCCCACTCCTCCACTGGGACCTGCTGGATTGGCCTTGGGTCAGCCACAGCTCTGGCAGAGGTTGTCCTTGAAAGTGCAGCTGCTGTGAGAGCCCTCTCAACCCCACCCACCTCACAGGGTGTCTGTTGTGGGGGGGAGGAAGGTAGAGGAGATTGTAGGCTGTTCTGAGACTCTGTCCTTGAAAGGACAGCTGCTGTGAGAGCCCTCTCCAGCCCCACCCACCTGACAGGATGTCTGTTGTGGGGGAGGAAGGGAAAGGAGATTGTAGGCCACTCTCTGTCCCTGAAAGGGCAGCTGCTGTGAGAGCCCTCTCCAGCCCCACCCACCTCACAGGGTGTCTGTTGTGGGGGAGGAAGGTAAAGGAGATTGTGAGCCGCTCTGAGACTCTTCGGAGTGGAGGGTGGGATATAAATCCAATATCTTCATCTACCTCACAGGGTGTCTGTTGTGGGGGAGGAAGGTAAAGGAGATTGTGAGCCGCTCTGAGACTCTTCGGAGTGGAGGGTGGGATATAAATCCAATATCTTCATCTACCTCACAGGGTGTCTGTTGTGGGGGAGGAAGGGAAAGGAGATTGTGAGCCGCTCTGAGACTCTTTGGAGTGGAGGGCAGGATATAAATCCGATATCTTCTTCTTCTTCAATACTAAAACCCTGAAGCGGATTCGGTACTCAATTGGTAACCAGTGCGATTTGCACAGCATCGGCCGACTGCCTGCCCGTAAAGGCAGTCCAGTTACTAGCCGTGCTGCTTCATTTTGCACCAGTTGGAGTTTCCGGATCAGCCTCAAGGGCAAGCCTGCATAGGGCGGGCTATAAATCCAATATCGTCTTCTTAATGTTCTTTCCTGATCGTCGGATGGCTTCAATCAGATCACGGGTTTTCCTGAGGAAGGAAGGGTGAAACCGGACTGGGGAGCTTTCTTCCCTTCGTAGGACAAACTCAGCTGACTGTCGAGTGATGCTGTGAGAAGTCGACTTCCGATGTCCTGGGCCAAAGAGCAGTCAAGGCACTGTGTTTTCCCATTAATTCCCTAGAGGTTTACGCCACACACCATTTATACCACAGAACCAAGGCTGGATGTAACTAGTTTTGGAAGGGGGGTGGGCAAAGGTTAAAAATGACACCCCCCCATTACCCTCCCACCATAAAGATCTACCTGTTTTTGGAGGGGAAAGGGGTGCTGGTGGTGCCCCCCCCCCACTCTGGTGCCAGATACGGCCCTGCACGGAACAGACGTTTGGGGCTATTTGTGTCGCTATTAATCTCCTGAACCCCAGCAAGTGTGCTGGCCAGTAGGCCTCACTGGACTTTGCATGGTTTACTCTCAAGTAAAACAGCACTCCAGCCCAGTAGCACCTTATACACCAGGGGTGGCTGGCCAGAATTGCTTGATACAGGAGCTACACAAAATAAATGTCAGATGTTGAGAGCCGCAAGACATGAATGTCAGATGTTTGAGGGAAGGAAGAAGAAGAAGATATTGGATTTACATCCTGCCCTCCACTACGAAGAGTCTCAGAGTGGCTCACAATCTCCTTTACCTTACCCCCCCCCCCACAACAGACACCCTGGGAGGTAGATGAAGATATTGGATTTATATCCTGCCCTTCACTCCGAAGAGTCTCAGAGCGGCTCACAATCTCTTTTACCTTCCTCCCCCACAACAGACACCCTGTGAGGTAGATAAAGATATTGGATTTATATCACGCCCTTCACTCCAAAGAGTCTCAGAGCGGCTCACAATCTCCTTTACCTTCCTTCCCCCCCACAACAGACACCCTGTGAGGTAGATGAAGATATTGGATTTATATCCCGCCCTCCACTCCGATGAGTCTCAAAGCGGCTCACAATCTCCTTTACTTTCCTCCCCCCCCACAACAGACACCCTGTGAGGTAGATGAAGATACTGGATTTATATCCCGCCCTCCACTCCGATGAGTCTCAGAGCGGCTCACAATCTCCTTTACCTTCCTCCCCCCCCCCACAACAGACACCCTGTGAGGTAGATGAAGATATTGGATTTATATCCCGCCCTCCACTCCGAAGAGTCTCAGAGCGGCTCACAATCTCCTTTCTCTTCCTCCCCCACAACAGACACCCTGTAAGGTGGATGAAGATATTGGAGTTATATCCCACCCTCCACTCCGAAGATTCTCAGAGCGGCTCACAATCTCCTTTCTCTTCCTCCCTCACAACAGACACCCTGTGATGTAGATGAAGATATTGGATTTATATCCCGCCCTCCACTCCGAAGAGTCTCAGAGCGGCTCACAATCTCCTTTCTCTTCGTCCCCCACAACAGACACCCTGTGAGGTAGAAGGGTGAGGTGAAGAGGGAAGCGGGCAAACAGCGAAGCAGCAATGAGGAAAGCGAGGGGGAGGGAAGAGGCAGGCAACCTGCGGGGAAGGGGTCGACGGAGGAAGAGGCAAACTAGCAGCAGGCTGTGGGCCGCGGGCCATGGGGGGAAACTGGAGTAGGGTGAAAGCTGGCCCCAGGGCCCCAAAGGCATGGGGGCCCATAGGCAAGTGCCTCATTTGCCTAATTGTTAATCCGGCCCTGGCTGGCCTGGATGAAGCACCAACCGGAATTAAGATTGCCAGGAAAAACAACAATCTCAGATATGCAGATGACACCACTCTAATGACAGAAAGTGAGGAGGACCTAAAGAACCTCTTGTCGAGGGCGAAAGAGGAGAGCACAAAAGTAGGCTTGAAACTCAACATCAAGAAAACTAAGATCATGGCATCCGGCCCCATCACACCTTGGCAAATAGAAGGGGAAGACATGGAAGTTGTGACAGACTTCTCATTTCTGGGATCCAAGATCACTGCAGATGGTGACTGTAGCCATGAAATTAAAAGAAGAAGAAGAAGATATTGGATTTATATCCCACCCTCCTCTCCGAAGAGTCTCAGAGCGGCTCACAATCTCCTTTACCTTCCCCCCCCCACAACAGACACCCTGTGAGGTGGGTGGGGATGGAGAGGGCTCTCACAGCAGCTGCCCTTTCAAGGACAACCTCTGCCAGAGCTATGGCTGACCCAAGGCCATGCTAGCAGGTGCAAGTGGAGGAGTGGGGAATCAACCCCGGTTCTCCCAGATAAGAGTCCGCACACTTAACCACTACACCAAACTGGCAAATTAAAAGACGTTTGCTCCTTGAGAGGACAGCTATGGCGAATCTGGGTGGTATAATAAAAAGTAGAGACATCACCCTGCCAACAAAAGTCCATGTAGTCAAAGTGATGGTATTCCCAGTAGTAATGTATGGCTGTGAGAGCTGGACCATAAGGAAGGCCGAGCGCGGAAGAATAGATGCTTTTGAGCTGGAGAAGACTCTTGAGAGTCCCTTGGACTGCAAGAAGATCCAATCAGTCAGTCCTAAGGGAAATCAACCCTGACTGTTCCCTGGAAGGTCAGATGCTGCAGCTGAAGCTCAAATACTTTGGCCACCCAATGAGAAGGGAGCACTCGCTGGAGAAGACCCTGATGCTGGGAAAGACAGAAGGCAAAAGAAGAAGGAGACGGCAAAAGAGGAGATGGCTGGACAGCATTACTGATGTAACAAGCACGAATTTGAGCAGACTTCAGAGGAAGGTGGAAGACATGAGGGCCTGGCGTGACTTGGTCCAGGGGGTCGCAAAGAGTCGAACTCGACTGTGCGACTGAAAAACAATAACATGGCTTGAATTTTTAAAAAAAAATGTAATTTTTTTGCAGATACAACAAAGGAAAAATAAACAGAATCATGGCTTGCATTTTTGATCTACTGCAATAGGGTTGCTAGCTCTGGGTTGGGAAACAGCTGGAGGATTTGGGGGTCAAATCTGATGAAGAGGGGGCTGGGGGGGCAAGGACCTCAATCCATAAAGTCCCCCCTGCAACCCCCCTGTCCAGGGGGGGAGGTGTTGATCCTGGTGGGCTGGAGATCAATTCTAATAGTGGGAGTTCTCCAGGTGCCATCAGGAGGTTGGCAAACCAATTATTTTTAACCAAAAAAGGGGTGGGGTTTTTTTACATGAGGGGAAGGTGCCCCTATATGTAATCAAAGCCAATTAATTTTTAAGCCCAGTTTTTAAGATTTACAATTGGATTAAAGATCCTGTGATTCTATACAATGTTAGCTTTTTTTGGAATTGACCTTGATCTATGGCTTTTCTTCTTTTCCGCCCAACTTCTTTGGTGACCTGATTGGCTCTGGGTTGAAATTTTTCTCCCTCCCTCTATTCCTGTTGTTCATTTTCTCTTTCAAATACATACAAACTCCCCTCCTGAGACTACTGGCTGCATCCACTAGACCATACTGCCTTTCGAATAATTCAAGTCAACACTTTCCTCACCGCCAGCTTTGAACAGCATGTGTGCCTTTGGTAGCCTCGGACCAAAGGGCTGTTCTTTTTGGCTGCCGTGATGAACCTATTGTTGTTCTCTGGAGACGGCCCAACACTTTCTAGGTCTTCTTATTAATACGTTGATGAGACAGAAGGGAAAGAATGTACCTCATAAGAACATAAGAGAAGCCATGTTAGATCAGGCCAATGGCCCATCCAGTCCAACATTCTGTTGTCACACAGCGGCCAAATATATATATATTTATTTATTTTATTTATTTATCTAGGATTTATATCCCGCCCTTCCCACTAGGTGGCTCAGGGCGGCTTACAACATATAAAACTAACATAAAATCTAAGATTAAGCATTAAAATTAACATTACATAATTTACAGTTAAAAATCTAAACATTTGTTATATACATACACATTAAAATCAGACGGCGGTCCTACAGCTACACTCATTGGTTACAAGTTCAGTATTTGATGTTCAGTATTCGAAGTATACACACACACACACTGTGGCTAATAGCCACTGATGGACCTCTGCTCCATATTTTTATCTAACCTCCTCTTGAAGGTGGCTATGCTTGTGGCCGCCACCACCTCCTGTGGCAGTGAATTCCACATGTTAATCACCCTTTGGGTGAAGAAGTACTTCCTTTTATCCGTTTTAACCTTTCTGCTCAGCAATTTCATGGAATGCCCACGAGTTCTTGTATTGTGAGAAAGGGAGAAAGTATTTCTTTCTCTACTTTCTCCATCCCATGCATTATCTTGTAAACCTCTATCATGTCACCCCGCAGTCGACGTTTCTCCAAGCTAAAGAGCCCTAAGCGTTTCAACCTTTCTTCATAGGGAAAGTGTTCCAGCCCTTTAATCATTCTAGTTGCCCTTTTCTGGACTTTCTCCAATGCTATAATATCCTTTTTGAGGTGTGGCGACCAGAACTGCACACAGTACTCCAAATGAGACCGCACCATCGATTTATACAGGGGCATTATGATACTGGCTGATTTGTTTTCAGTTCCCTTCCTAATAATTCCCAGCATGGCGTTGGCCTTTTTTATTGCAAACGCACACTGTCTTGACATTTTCCAGGGATGTCAAACATGCAGCCCAGGGGCCAAATCAAGCCACTGGAAGGCTCCTATCAGAACCCCAAGCAACTGGCTGTTGTCTGCCTCCTTCTCCCTCTCTCTTGCTTCCTTCTGCATCACAGCTCGCTTTGCCAGAGCAAAACCTCTATTTTCTCCATTTGCTGAGGCTCCTTCCTCAGGGAGGAAGGGGGGAGGGATAGCTTGCTTTGCAGGCTCTCTCAATGAGCCAAGCTTTTCTTCCTTCTATTAGCTGAGGCTCCTCCCCCTCCTGGTCCCCTGGGGAAGGAAGGAAAGAGCCAGAGCTTCCTTTGCCCAGTTCCCCGCACCCCATGGGAGAGATACAAAGAAAGCACCTTTAAGACCGACAAGTGCTAATATTTTAATCATTTTTTAAGTTAAAAAAAACACACAATGGTTCTTGTGTCCTTTATAAAGTTCATATCTCTGCTATTTGGCGTTACATTTTATGACACACATGGCCCAGCCCGACAAGGTCTCATTTATGTCAGATTGAGCTCTCATAACAAATGAATTCAACATAAGAACACAAGAGAAGCCATGTTGGATCAGACCAATGGCCCATCCAGTCCAACACTCTGAGTCACATAAGAACATAAGAGAAGCCCTGTTGGATCAGGCCAGTGGCCCCTCCAGTCCAACACTCTGAGTCACATAAGAACATAAGAGAAGCCCTGTTGGATCAGGCCAGTGGCCCATCCAGTCCAACACTCTGAGTCACATAAGAACATAAAAGAAGCCCTGTTGGATCAGGCCAGTGGCCCCTCCAGTCCAACACTCTTTGTCACATAAGAACATAAGAGAAGCCCTGTTGGATCAGGCCAGTGGCCCATCCAGTCCAACACTCTGAGTCACATAAGAACATAAGAGAAGCCCTGTTGGATCAGGCCAATGGCCCATCCAGTCCAACACTCTGAGTCACATAAGAACATAAGAGAAGCCCTGTTGGATCAGGCCAATGGCCCATCCAGTCCAACACTCTGAGTCACATAAGAACATAAGAGAAGCCCTGTTGGATCAGACCAATGGCCCATCCAGTCCAACACTCTGAGTCACATAAGAACATAAGAGAAGCCCTGTTGGATCAGGCCAGTGGCCCATCCAGTCCAACACTCTGAGTCACATAAGAACATAAGAGAAGCCCTGTTGGATCAGGCCAATGGCCCATCCAGTCCAACACTCTGAGTCACATAAGAACATAAGAGAAGCCCTGTTGGATCAGGCCAATGGCCCATCCAGTCCAACACTCTGTGTCACAGAAGAACATAAGAGAAGCCCTGTTGGATCAGGCCAGTGGCCCATCCAGTCCAACACTCTGAGTCACATAAGAACATAAGAGAAGCCCTGTTGGATCAGGCCAATGGCCCATCCAGTCCAACACTCTGTGTCACAGAAGAACATAAGAGAAGCCCTGTTGGATCAGGCCAGTGGCCCCTCCAGTCCAACACTCTGTGTCACATAAGAACATAAGAGAAGCCCTGTTGGATCAGGCCAATGGCCCATCCAGTCCAACACTCTGAGTCACATAAGAACATAAGAGAAGCCCTGTTGGATCAGGCCAATGGCCCATCCAGTCCAACACTCTGAGTCACATAAGAACATAAGAGAAGCCCTGTTGGATCAGGCCAATGGCCCATCCAGTCCAACACTCT
The DNA here is from genome assembly GCF_032191835.1 of Heteronotia binoei. Classification (NCBI taxonomy): domain Eukaryota; kingdom Metazoa; phylum Chordata; class Lepidosauria; order Squamata; family Gekkonidae; genus Heteronotia; species Heteronotia binoei. The sequence continues at coordinate 13,394,961 of NC_083224.1, forward strand.
GTGTCACATAAGAACATAAGAGAAGCCCTGTTGGATCAGGCCAATGGCCCATCCAGTCCAACACTCTGAGTCACATAAGAACATAAGAGAAGCCCTGTTGGATCAGGCCAATGGCCCATCCAGTCCAACACTCTGAGTCACATAAGAACATAAGAGAAGCCCTGTTGGATCAGGCCAATGGCCCATCCAGTCCAACACTCTGTGTCACAGAAGAACATAAGAGAAGCCCTGTTGGATCAGGCCAGTGGCCCATCCAGTCCAACACTCTGAGTCACATAAGAACATAAGAGAAGCCCTGTTGGATCAGGCCAGTGGCCCCTCCAGTCCAACACTCTGTGTCACAGAAGAACATAAGAGAAGCCCTGTTGGATCAGGCCAGTGGCCCATCCAGTCCAACACTCTGTGTCACAGAAGAACATAAGAGAAGCCATGTTGGATCAGACCAATGGCCCATCCAGTCCAACACTCTGAGTCACATAAGAACATAAGAGAAGCCCTGTTGGATCAGGCCAATGGCCCATCCAGTCCAACACTCTGAGTCACATAAGAACATAAGAGAAGCCCTGTTGGATCAGGCCAATGGCCCATCCAGTCCAACACTCTGTGTCACAGAAGAACATAAGAGAAGCCCTGTTGGATCAGGCCAGTGGCCCCTCCAGTCCAACATTCTGTGTCACATAAGAACATAAGAGAAGCCATGTTGGATCAGGCCAATGGCCCATCCAGTCCAACACTCTGTGTCACATAAGAACATAAGAGAAGCCCTGTTGGATCAGGCCAGTGGCCCCTCCAGTCCAACACTCTGTGTCACATAAGAACATAAGAGAAGCCCTGTTGGATCAGGCCAATGGCCCATCCAGTCCAACACTCTGTGTCACAGAAGAACATAAGAGAAGCCATGTTGGATCAGACCAATGGCCCATCCAGTCCAACACTCTGAGTCACATAAGAACATAAGAGAAGCCCTGTTGGATCAGGCCAATGGCCCATCCAGTCCAACACTCTGAGTCACAGAAGAACATAAGAGAAGCCCTGTTGGATCAGGCCAGTGGCCCCTCCAGTCCAACATTCTGTGTCACATAAGAACATAAGAGAAGCCATGTTGGATCAGGCCAATGGCCCATCCAGTCCAACACTCTGTGTCACATAAGAACATAAGAGAAGCCCTGTTGGATCAGGCCAGTGGCCCCTCCAGTCCAACACTCTGTGTCACATAAGAACATAAGAGAAGCCCTGTTGGATCAGGCCAATGGCCCATCCAGTCCAACACTCTGTGTCACATAAGAACATAAGAGAAGCCCTGTTGGATCAGGCCAATGGCCCATCCAGTCCAACACTCTGAGTCACATAAGAACATAAGAGAAGCCATGTTGGATCAGGCCAATGGCCCATCCAGTCCAACACTCTGTGTCACATAAGAACATAAGAGAAGCCCTGTTGGATCAGGCCAATGGCCCATCCAGTCCAACACTCTGTGTCACATAAGAACATAAGAGAAGCCCTGTTGGATCAGGCCAATGGCCCATCCAGTCCAACACTCTGTGTCACATAAGAACATAAGAGAAGCCCTGTTGGATCAGACCAATGGCCCATCCAGTCCAACACTCTGTGTCACATAAGAACATAAGAGAAGCCCTGTTGGATCAGGCCAGTGGCCCCTCCAGTCCAACACTCTGTGTCACATAAGAACATAAGAGAAGCCATGTTGGATCAGACCAATGGCATGTTGGATAAGAACATAAGAGAAGCCATGTTGGATCAGACCAATGGCCCATCCAGTCCAACACTCTGTGTCACATAAGAACATAAGAGAAGCCCTGTTGGATCAGGCCAGTGGCCCACCCAGTCCAACACTCTGTGTCACATAAGAACATAAGAGAAGCCCTGTTGGATCAGACCAATGGCCCATCCAGTCCAACACTCTGTGTCACATAAGAACATAAGAGAAGCCATGTTGGATCAGACCAATGGCCCATCCAACTCTCTGTGTCACATAAGAACATAAGAGAAGCCATGTTGGATCAGACCAATGGCCCATCCAGTCCAACACTCTGTGTCACATAAGAACATAAGAGAAGCCCTGTTGTATCAGACCAATGGCCCATCCAGTCCAACACTCTGTGTCACATAAGAACATAAGAGAAGCCCTGTTGAATCAGACCAATGGCCCATCCAGTCCAACACTCTGTATCACATAAGAACATAAGAGAAGCCATGTTGGATCAGACCAATGGCCCATCCAGTCCAACACTCTGAGTCACATAAGAACATAAGAGAAGCCCTGTTGGATCAGGCCAATGGCCCATCCAGTCCAACACTCTGAGTCACATAAGAACATAAGAGAAGCCCTGTTGGATCAGGCCAATGGCCCATCCAGTCCAACACTCTGTGTCACAGAAGAACATAAGAGAAGCCCTGTTGGATCAGGCCAGTGGCCCATCCAGTCCAACACTCTGAGTCACATAAGAACATAAGAGAAGCCCTGTTGGATCAGGCCAGTGGCCCCTCCAGTCCAACACTCTGTGTCACAGAAGAACATAAGAGAAGCCCTGTTGGATCAGGCCAGTGGCCCATCCAGTCCAACACTCTGTGTCACAGAAGAACATAAGAGAAGCCATGTTGGATCAGACCAATGGCCCATCCAGTCCAACACTCTGAGTCACATAAGAACATAAGAGAAGCCCTGTTGGATCAGGCCAATGGCCCATCCAGTCCAACACTCTGAGTCACATAAGAACATAAGAGAAGCCCTGTTGGATCAGGCCAATGGCCCATCCAGTCCAACACTCTGTGTCACAGAAGAACATAAGAGAAGCCCTGTTGGATCAGGCCAGTGGCCCCTCCAGTCCAACATTCTGTGTCACATAAGAACATAAGAGAAGCCATGTTGGATCAGGCCAATGGCCCATCCAGTCCAACACTCTGTGTCACATAAGAACATAAGAGAAGCCCTGTTGGATCAGGCCAGTGGCCCCTCCAGTCCAACACTCTGTGTCACATAAGAACATAAGAGAAGCCCTGTTGGATCAGGCCAATGGCCCATCCAGTCCAACACTCTGTGTCACAGAAGAACATAAGAGAAGCCATGTTGGATCAGACCAATGGCCCATCCAGTCCAACACTCTGAGTCACATAAGAACATAAGAGAAGCCCTGTTGGATCAGGCCAATGGCCCATCCAGTCCAACACTCTGAGTCACAGAAGAACATAAGAGAAGCCCTGTTGGATCAGGCCAGTGGCCCCTCCAGTCCAACATTCTGTGTCACATAAGAACATAAGAGAAGCCATGTTGGATCAGGCCAATGGCCCATCCAGTCCAACACTCTGAGTCACAGAAGAACATAAGAGAAGCCCTGTTGGATCAGGCCAGTGGCCCCTCCAGTCCAACATTCTGTGTCACATAAGAACATAAGAGAAGCCCTGTTGGATCAGGCCAGTGGCCCCTCCAGTCCAACACTCTGTGTCACATAAGAACATAAGAGAAGCCCTGTTGGATCAGGCCAATGGCCCATCCAGTCCAACACTCTGTGTCACATAAGAACATAAGAGAAGCCCTGTTGGATCAGGCCAATGGCCCATCCAGTCCAACACTCTGAGTCACATAAGAACATAAGAGAAGCCATGTTGGATCAGGCCAATGGCCCATCCAGTCCAACACTCTGTGTCACATAAGAACATAAGAGAAGCCCTGTTGGATCAGGCCAATGGCCCATCCAGTCCAACACTCTGTGTCACATAAGAACATAAGAGAAGCCCTGTTGGATCAGGCCAATGGCCCATCCAGTCCAACACTCTGTGTCACATAAGAACATAAGAGAAGCCCTGTTGGATCAGACCAATGGCCCATCCAGTCCAACACTCTGTGTCACATAAGAACATAAGAGAAGCCCTGTTGGATCAGGCCAGTGGCCCCTCCAGTCCAACACTCTGTGTCACATAAGAACATAAGAGAAGCCATGTTGGATCAGACCAATGGCATGTTGGATAAGAACATAAGAGAAGCCATGTTGGATCAGACCAATGGCCCATCCAGTCCAACACTCTGTGTCACATAAGAACATAAGAGAAGCCCTGTTGGATCAGGCCAGTGGCCCACCCAGTCCAACACTCTGTGTCACATAAGAACATAAGAGAAGCCCTGTTGGATCAGACCAATGGCCCATCCAGTCCAACACTCTGTGTCACATAAGAACATAAGAGAAGCCATGTTGGATCAGACCAATGGCCCATCCAACTCTCTGTGTCACATAAGAACATAAGAGAAGCCATGTTGGATCAGACCAATGGCCCATCCAGTCCAACACTCTGTGTCACATAAGAACATAAGAGAAGCCCTGTTGTATCAGACCAATGGCCCATCCAGTCCAACACTCTGTGTCACATAAGAACATAAGAGAAGCCCTGTTGAATCAGACCAATGGCCCATCCAGTCCAACACTCTGTATCACATAAGAACATAAGAGAAGCCATGTTGGATCAGACCAATGGCCCATCCAGTCCAACACTCTGTGTCACATAAGAACATAAGAGAAGCCATGTTGGATCAGACCAATGGCCCATCCAGTCCAACACTCTGTGTCACACAGTAGCAAAAAAAACCAAGTGCCATCAGGAGGCCCACCAGTGGGGCTAGAAGTCTTCGACTGTGCCCCCCCAAACCACCAAGAATACAGAGCATCACTGCCCCAGACAGAGAGTTCCAACAATGCGCTGTGGCTAATAGCCACAGTATCCGTTCTAACTCAACTGCTCAGCAATTTCATGGAGTGCCCACGAGTTCTCGTATTGTGAGAAAGGAAGAAAAGGACTTTTTTCTCTGCCTTCTCTGTCCCGTGCATAATCTTGTAAACCTCTATCATGACACCCCTGTATGAGAGCTCCTTCAGACCGGGCTTTCTCCATTCTTACACAATGTTATGTGACAGATGTCCAGGATGACAGGGGAGCTGATCTCTGAAATCTGGAGAGTGGTTGTAATTCTGGGAGATCTCCAGGCCCCACCTGGAGGTTGGCAAGCCTCCTTTAGGCCCCACCCTTGGCCTTGCTTAAGCTGAGCTTCGCTGACCAACCACCTGATTAACGCTGCAATTCTATGCAGACTTATCCAGGCTTAAAATCCCTTGAATTTAGAGTGACTGACTACTAGCCTAGGGTTGCCAGTTTTGGGATGAGAGATGCCTGTAAAGTTGCCAAGTCCAATTCAAGAAATATCTGGGCACTCTGGGGGCGGAGGCAGGAGATATTGGGGGTGGAGCCAGGAGCCAGGCTGTGACAAGCATAATTGAACTCGTGGGCATTCGATGAAATTGCTGAGCAGTCAGGTTAAAACGGATAAAAGGAAGTCCTTCTTCACCCAAAGGGTGATTAACAGCCTTCCCTAATGAAGGATAGGGCCACCTTCTTTGGGGGCTCATAGAACTGGACCCCCTGGTCCAATCTTTTTGAAACTTGGGGGGCATTTTGGGGAGAGGCACTGGATGCTATACTGGTGCCTCTACCTTAAAAAACAGCCCTCCCAGAGCCCCAGATACCTGCAGATCAAGTCTCCATTATTTCGTATGGGAATAAGTCTCCATAGGGAATAATAGAGTGCCCAGCAGATATTTCCCTCCCCTCCCCCCGCTTTCTGACGACCCTGAAGTGGGGGGAGGGCCTCCAAAATGGGGGAATCCCCTGCCCATACCTGGGGATTGGCAACCCTAGATACCTGGAGATGTGGGGGGGGGGGGTAGAGCCTGGGAGGGTGGGGTTTGGGGATGGGAGGAACATCAGCAGGGGGCAACAGTCTCAAGCCCACCCTCCAAAGGATCCATTCTCTCCAACTGAAGTTCTTTCTGTCACCTGGGGATCAGCTGAAAGCCCAGGAGATCTCCAGTGCGACATGACAGAAGCCACACGGACCAAAGACTAGAAGGGAAGCAATAGCTGCGTGCATAGGATACCTCTTGTAGCACAAATTGTTCTCAATAATGTCCAACAAAGATGGGGGGTTTTTTACAATCATTGTAGAAAATTGATTTCTTTATCCATATCAAAACTTTTCGAAATTTATAGAAATTCATTAATCCAGGCTTTCATAAAAGGTCATAGATGTTCCGGATTTGCACAATGTATGCAGGAGGTATTGAACACAAAAAATCAGTCAATGATCCTAACCAGCTTACAGGCACAACCGGTCTAAAGAACTCCTGTTTCGCATCCAAGCTATTTTTCTTACTCATATGCTTCACTCATCATACTAGAAATAATTTTACATCATTTTCTCAGCATCTGCTGTCATCATGCTGAGAAAACGATGTAAAAATGATAAATTCTATAGATTCTATAAATTTTGAAAATTTTGATATAAATAAAGAAATCAATTTTCTACAACAATTGTAAAAAAAACACACCTTTATTGGACATTATTGAGAACAATTTGTATTACAAGAAGTATTCTATACACGAAGCTATTGCTTCCCATCCAAACCACCTGGAGATTAGCAGCCCTAGTCCACAATGCCAACTAATAGACACCTTGCTGAGGATAAGGGGAATGCGCCCTCAGAAGGGACCTCTTCTTCAGTTGCTGAGCATCCTTTTGTGCCAAGGAACCATCCCTGGGCAGGGAGAGAGGGGCGGTCTTGGTAGTTGGTGGTTTGATCCTTAGGCAAGTAGACAGCTGGGTGGCAAAACCATGTACTGACCATATGGTGACTTGCCTGCCTGGTGCGAAGGTAGCGGACGTTACGCGTGTTGTCGATAGGCTGATAGTGCTGGGGAGGAGCCAGTGGTTGTGGTGCATGTGGGGAAATGCAGTCATGAGGTCCTGGAGGAAAAATTTAGGCTGCTAGGCAGGAGACTTAAGGCCAGGACCTCCAAGGTAGCCTTCTCAGAAGTGCTACCTGTTCCACATGCAGGGCAGGAGAGACAGGCACAAATTAGAAGATGAGACAATGGTGTAGGGAGGAAGGGTTTGTTAGGCACTGGGATGCTTTCTGGAACAAGCGGGAGCTGTACAAAAGAGACGGTCTCCACTTGTCCCCGGATGGAACCAGGCTGCTGCCGCTTAAAATCAAAAAGGTGGCAGAGCAGTTTTTAAACTAAATCTTGGGGGAAAGCCGACAGGAGGTTAAATGTCTCTGGTTCGGGAGGACTCGTCTCAAAGAGATGAAGGGTTAGCTGTTACTTTTCTACCGGGTAATGGATCAGAGTTGTCCACTGAGATGGTGACAAACCGTGTGAAGTGTCTGCCAAAGTCTCGAGGCAGCAGGAGGAAGGTGGCGGGCCTAACTTGCCTGGGAAATTATAGATGTTTGTATACAAATGCTGGAAGTGTTCGAAGTAAAATTGGTGAGTTGGAATGTTTAGTGTTGGGGAAAAACATAGACATTGTGGGAATTTCAGAAACTTGGTGAAATGAGGAGAATCAGTAGGACACGGTGATTCCTGGATGTAAGTTATATCGAAAGGATAGGGAGGGAAGGGTTGGAGGTGAGGTGGCTCTGTATGTCAGAGAGGGTATACAGTCTAGTAAGACTGAGGTCAGAGAATTAGATTCCCTTCTAGAAATGTTTTGGGTCGAAATAGAGGGCCCAAAAGGAAATTTAACTATGGGAGTTTGTTATCGCCCACCAAATCAAAAGATAGAGGACGATTATAATATGATGGAAGGATGAAAGATAGTGGCTAAACGTTAAAACTGTGTCGTAATAGGTGATTTTAACTACCTGCAGATTGATTGGGTCAATATGTGTTCAGGTTGAGAGAAAGAGATTGAGTTTCTAGATGCTCTCAATGACTGTGCTATGGAGCAGATGGTCATAGAACCTACCAGGGGTGGGACGATCCTGGATTTAGTTCTAAGCAATGCCCAAGACTTGGTGAAAAATGTAAAAGTGATTAGGGTTTGTAGAATCTTTCAGGCTCAAGTGCCATGCTCTACTGGAGAAAGTTTTCCTTCCAGACGTTTCGTTCTCAGCTGCGGAGAACATCCTCAGTGACGTTGCAGCCGGAGCAGGCGCTCTGACCTTCTTGGCTGCTGTGCATTGAGTGGGGCCAGGGCTGCTGGAGAGCTGCTATTTCTAGGCTGGAGGGGCTGTGGTGAAAGGGCAATTGGTTTGTGGATGTGCCCATTGTTTGGTGGGGCTTCCTGGAAGGGTAGTGATAAGGAAACTGGCTGTTGAATGTGACCATTGTTCTGTGTTAATTGCTGGGAGCGTTGGAAGGGGTGTGAAAATAAGGAAGATGGTTGTTGACTGTGCTGATTGTTCTGTGGAATGTACTGGTTGTTCTGTGACAAAATGCCTTCTTCCTTTCTGTTAAAATTGTGCTGGTGTTTGTAAATCTCAATAGCTTCTCTGTTCAGGTGGGTATGATAATGTGAGACCGTAGAAAGGACTTCAGTTCTCTCAAAGTGGATGACATGGTCTCCTTCTTGAAGTGCACTCCAGTAGAACACGGCACTTGAGCCCGAAAGATTCTACAAACCCTAATGATGTTACCAGCCGTGAAAACCTGAAATCTTTGATAATGTAAAAGTGATCGCACCGCTTGGGAGCAGTGACCATAACGTTATTGATTTCACCATTTGTATAAATAGGGAGTTGCCCCAAAAGACCAGCACAACCACGTTTAACTTTAAAAGGGGTAAATTCTCTGAGATGAGGAGGCATGTGAAGAGGAAACTGAAAGGAAAGGTAAATACAGGCAAAACCCTTGGGGAACCTTGGAGGCTATTTAAAACTACAATCCTAGAAGCTCAGATAAAATATATACTACAAGTTAGGATAGGTAAAAACAAGTATAAGAAAAGGCCTGCATGGTTAACAAACAAAGTAATGGAAGCTGTAATAGGTAAGAAGGATTCCTTTAAGTGGTGGAAAGCTAGTCCAAGTGAGATTAATAAAAGGGAACACAGGCTGTGGCAAATCAAATGCAAGACTGTGATCAGCCAGGCAAAAAGGGACTATGAGGAGCATATTGCAAAAAAGAATAAAGACCAACAGTAAAAATTTCATCAAATATATTAGAAGTAGGAAACAAACCAGGGAGGCAGTGGGGCCCTTGGATGACCAAGGGGTAAAAGGATTACTGAAGGAGGATAGGGAAATGGCTGAGAAGCGGAATGCATTTTTTGCCTCAGTCTTCACTGTGGAAGACGAGAAGTGTTTGCCCACTCCAGAACCACTAATTTTGGAAGGGGTGTTGAAAGACCTGAGTCATATTGAGGTGACAAGAGAGGAGGTCCTACACTGATTGACTAATTAAAAACTAATAAGTCACCAGGTCCGGATGGCATACATCCAAGAGTTCTGAAAGAACTCAAAGTTGAACTTGTGGATTTCCTGACAAAAATATGTAATCTTTCATTGAAATCTGCCTCCATTCCTGAGGACTGGAAGGTAGCAAATGTCACCCCATCTTTAAAAAGGGTTCTAGAGGAGATCCGGGAAATTACAGGCCAGTCAGTCTGACTTCAATACCGGGAAAGCTGATAGAAACCATTATCAAGGACGGAAAGAGTAGGCACATTGATGAACAAAAGTTATTGAGGAATACTCAGTATGGGTTCTGTAAGGGAAGATCTTGCCCCACTAACCTGTTACAGTTATTTGAGGGGGTAAACAAACATGTGGACAAAGGGGACCCAATAGATGTTGTTTACCTTGACTTCCAGAAAGCTTTTGATAAAGTTCCCCATCAAAGGCTCCTTAGTAAGCTCGAGAGTCATGGAGTAAAAGGACAGGTCCTCTTGTGGATCAAAAACTGGCTAATTAATAGGAAGCAAGAGTGAGTATAAATGGGCAGTCTTCGCAGTGGAGGATGGTAAGCAGTGGAGTGCCGCAGGGCTCAGTACTGGGTCGCATGCTCTTTAACATGTTCATTAATGATTTGGAGTTGGGAGTAAACAGTGAAGTGGCCAAGTTTGCAAATGACGCTAAATTGTTCAGGGTGGTGAGAACCAGAGAGGATTGTGAGGCACTCCAAAGGGATCTGTTGAGGGTGTCAACATGGCAGATGAGGTTCAATGTGGCCAAGTGCAAAGTAATGCACACTGGGGATAAAAATCCCAGCTACAAATACAAGTTGATGGGTTGTGAACTGGCAGAGACTGACCAAGAGAGAGATCTTGGGGTCATGGTAGATAACTCACTGAAAATGTCAAGATAGTGTGCAATTGCAATTAAAAAGGCCAACGCCAAACTGGGAATTATTAGGAAGGGAATTGAAAACAAATCAGCCAGTATCATAATGCCCCTGTATAAATCGATGGTGCGGTCTCATTTGGAATATTGTGTACAATTCTGGTCACCACACCTCAAAAAGGAAATCATAGCATTGGAATAAGTCCAGAAAAGGACAACTAGAATGATTAAAGGGCTGGAGCAAGGTTTGGAACACTTTCACTTTGAAGAAAGGTTAAAACACTTGGGGCTCTTTAGCTTGGGGAAACGTCGACTGCGGGGTGACATGATAGAGGTTTACATGGGATGGAGAAAGTAGAGAAAGAAGTCCTTTTCTCCCTATCTCACAATACAAGAACTCATGGGCATTCAATGAAATTGCTGAGCAGTCAGGTTAAAACAGATAAAAGGAAGTACTTCTTCACCCAAAGGGTGATTAATATGTGGAATTCACTGCCACAGGAGGTGGTAGCGGCTATATATATATATGAGAAGTATATGTGTATACATGGCTTTTCTTATATATGTGTGTGTGTGTATGTATGTATGTATATGTGTGTGTGTATAGACACACACACATATATTGGCCACTGCGTGTCACAAGAGTGTTGGACTGGATGGGTCATTGGCCTGATCCAACATGGCTTCTCTAATGTTCTTATGTGACACAGAGTGTTGGACTGGATGGGGCATTGGCCTGATCCAACATGGCTTCTCTTATGTTCTTATGTGACTCAGAGTGTTGGACTGGATGGGCCATTGGCCTGATCCAACATGGCTTCTCTTATGTTCTTATGGGACACAGAGTGTTGGACTGGATGGGCCATTGGCCTGATCCAACAGGGCTTCTCTTATGTTCTTATGGGACACAGAGTGTTGGACTGGATGGGCCATTGGCCTGATCCAACAGGGCTTCTCTTATGTTCTTATGGGACACAGAGTGTTGGACTGGATGGGCCATTGGCCTGATCCAACAGGGCTTCTCTTATGTTCTTATGTGACACAGAGTGTTGGACTGGATGGGCCACTGGCCTGATCCAACAGGGCTTCTCTTATGTTCTTATGTGACTCATAGTGTTGGACTGGATGGGCCATTGGCCTGATCCAACAGGGCTCCTCTTATGTTCTTATGTGACACAGAGTGTTGGACTGGATGGGCCACTGGCCTGATCCAACAGGGCTCCTCTTATGTGACTCATAGTGTTGGACTGGATGGGCCATTGGCCTGATCCAAAATGGCTTCTCTTATGTTCTTATGTGACACATAGTGTTGGACTGGAGGGGCCATTGGTCTGACCCAACAGGGCTCCTCTTATGTTCTTATGTGACTCAGAGTGTTGGACTGGATGAGCCACTGGCCTGATCCAAAATGGCTTCTCTTATGTTCTTATGTGACACATAGTGTTGGACTGGAGGGGCCATTGGCCTGACCCAACAGGGCTTCTCTTATGTTCTTATGTGACACAGAGTGTTGGACTGGATGGGCCATTGGCCTGATCCAATAGGGCTTCTCTTATGTTCCTGTGAATGCAGCCCGCCTACGGCGATCAGTGGCAGGAAGTTTCGCTGGCCAGGATTGGACCTGACCAGGAAGAAGGTTGTTCTGAGAAATGTATATAACAGGGGACCTGGCCCCGCCGTGTTGTCTTTTAAGAACATAAGAACATAAGAGAAGCTATGTTGGATCAGGCCAACGGCCCATCAAGTCCAACACTCTGTGTCACACAGTAGCAAAAAATTTTTTATATACACACATACACTGTGGCTAATAGCCACTGATGGACCTGTGCTCCATATTTTTATCTAAACCCCTCTTGAAGGTGGCTATACTTGTGGCCGTCACCACCTCCTGTGGCAGTGAATTCCACATGTTAATCACCCTTTGGGTGAAGAAGAACTTCCTTTTATCCGTTTTAACCTTTCTGCTCAGCAATTTCATCGAATGCCCACGAGTTCTTGTATTGTGAGAAAGGGAGAAAAGGACTTCTTTCTCTACCTTCTCCATCCCATGCATTATCTTGTAAACCTCTATCATGTCACCCCGCAGTTGACGTTTCTCCAAGCTAAAGAGTCCCAAGCGTTTCAACCTTTCTTCATAGGGAAAGTGCTCCAGCCCTTTAATCATTCTAGTTGCCCTTCTCTGGACTTTCTCCAATGCTATAATATCCTTTTTGAGGTGCGGCGACCAGAACTGCACACAGTACTCCAAATGAGACCGCACCATCGATTTATACAGGGGCATTATGATACTGGCTGATTTGTTTTCAATCCCCTTCCTAATAATTCCCAGCATGGCGTTGGCCTTTTTTATTGCAGAAGCACACTGTCTTGACATTTTCAGTGAGTTATCTACCACGACCCCAAGATCTCTCTCTTGGTCACTCTCTGCCAGTTCACACCCCATCAACTTGTATTTGTAGCTGGGATTCTTGGCCCCAATGTGCATTACTTTGCACTTGGCCACATTGAACCGCATCTGCCACGTTGACGCCCACTCACCCAGCCTCAACAGATCCCTTTGGAGTTCCTCACAATCCTCTCTGGTTCTCACCACCCTGAACAATTTAGTGTCATCCGCAAACTTGGCCACTTCACTGCTCACTCCCAACTTTTGTGATGTACTTGCTAATAAAGCATGTTGCCATCTGAGCGTCTCCAACCTCAGTACATTACAGCAAGTTTGGTCACCCTGGTCTGTGCCCTGCTGCTATCCCCGCATCATTTTCACTCCTCCTCCTGTTGCATTTGTGAGTGCTGGGGATGCACTGAACACGTGCGTTGCACTGTCAATTTCCAGGCCTGCTCTATTTTCGCAGCAGAATATCCCCTTGAGGCATTCCAGTTGGAGCTTCCGAAGCTGCCCTTTCTCTCTCCTTCCACCCACAAAGAGAGCTAGACAGAGAGAGAGAGAGAGAGAGAGAGAGAGAATGAATGGCTCAGATAACAAATTCAGGACAGCTTGTTCACCGATTCCATAAGTGGAATGAGCGAGGGAGTCATTGCAAGAAAAGGGAGAGCAACCAATAAAAACCTATCCGCTGCTGATAAATCCATGGGCCAGACAGCTTCATTCCCTCCTAGGAGAAGTCCGGATAATTAAACTCCATCGCTCGGCTAATGGGTTTGGTGGTGAGTCTGGGAAACAAAGCAGGAGAAGCAGCTCTCAGTAATTGTGTCGCACTCTTTCAGAAAACATTTAGAAGCAAAATGACCCATTGTCTTAGCTAAGGGATGGATAATTTACCTCCTTCGGGGACAGGGGTCTTTTCTCAGGAAATTCATCTAGATCCAGAACAAACCAACCCTCCCATAAATTTTAATTCCTTCATTTATTCTCTGCCTTTCTCCCAAACCAGAGCCTAAGCAGTTTGGTGTAGTGGTTAAGTGTGCAGACTCTTATCTGGGAGAACCGGGTTTGATTCCCCACTCCTCCACTCGCAGCTGCTGGAATGGCCTTGGGTCAGCCATAGTTCTTGCAGAACAGTCCTTGAAAGGTCAGCTTCTGTGAGAGCCGTCTCAGCCCCACGCACCTCACAGTTGTGGGGGAGGAAGGTAAAGGAGATTGTGAGCCGCTGTGAGTCTCAGATTCAGAGTGAAGGGTGAGATATAAATCAAATGTTGTCTTCTTCTTCTCTTCCTTCTCCTCCTCCTCCATTTTATCCTCACAACAACACTGGAGGTTTCATTTATTATTATTTTTATTCATGTCATTTATAGTCTGCCTTTCTCACTTGAACTTAAGGCAGATTACACGGCGGGAGTCAGTTCAATCACAATCGACAGAGTGGGACATTTATAGAATCATAGAGTTGGAAGGGACCTCTAGGGTCATCTAGTCCAACCCCCTGCACAATGCAGGAAACTCACAAACACCTCCCCCTAAATTCACAGGATCCTCATTGCTGTCAGATGGCCATCTAGCCTCTGTTTAAAAACCTCCAAGGAAGGAGAGCCCACCACCTTCCAAGGAGGAAGCCTGTTCCACTGAGGAATTGCTGTAACGGTCAGGAAGTCCTTCCTAATGTTGAGTCAGAAACTCTTTTGATTTAATTTCAACCTATTGGTTCTGGTCCTACCTTCCAGGGCCACAGAAAACAATTCCACCCCATCCTCTATATGACAGCCCTTCAAGTACTTGAAGATGGTGATCCTATCACCTCTCAGCCACCTCCTCTCCAGGCTAAACATCCCCAGCTCCTTCAACCTTTCCTCATAGGACTTGGCCTCCAGACCTCTCACCATCTTCGTCGCCCTCCTCTGGATCAATATATAGCGCGAGGAGGATGAGGGCTGTAAAACCAAACAGAAGTCTAAAAAAAGTCTCTAAAAACCCCTCAGAACTGAAGAAAAGCATAATGGTTAACATGGCACATTAAATGATTGTTGTGTATGAGGACTCAAGTGAAGACTGAATAGGGTGTTCCTTCCTGGCTCATTGGAGCCATAAGAGCAGAGCTTGGGGATTTGGAAGAAGAAGAAGATATTGGATTTATATCCCGCCCTCCACTCCAAAGAGTCTCAGAGTGGCTCACAATCTCCTTTCCCTTCCTCCCCCACAACAGACACCCTGTGAGGTGGGTGGGGCTGGAGAGGGCTCTCACAGCAGCTGCCCTTTCAAGGACAGAGAGCGGCCTACAATCTCCTTTCCCTTCCTCCCTCACAACAGACACCCTGTGAGGTGGGTGGGGCTGGAGAGGGCTCTCACAGCAGCTGCCCTTTCAAGGACAACCTCTGCAAGAGCTATGGCTGATCCAAGGCCATTCCAGCAAGTGGAGGAGTGGGGAATCAAACCTGGTTCTCCCAGATAAGAGTCCGCACACTTAACCACTACACCAAACTGGCTCTCATTGGGAACAATGGGCAGCAGGATCCAAATCCCTGCTGCTCTGCTCCAATCACAGGCCCCCTGCTGGTTTAAATGACCCAATAACGTGCTAGTGTGGGAACCCTCAGTTGTATATAGTTGGCTTCTTTGGCCCCGTCCTTCAGTCTTTGAGTTGCATCCCCATACTATGCTGTAGCTAATAAAGGGCTATGATCACTACCCCCTCGCCTCTTCGTTGCATTGAACCCACTATGTTATAACGATGCAAAAATTCTATAGATCCCTAGTTTCAAAGCTGAACTTTAGCTGAAGACCAAGGCGACAAAAACAATAACGACTGGGGAATTAAACACTGTTAAGGTTGACGATGAAGAAACTGAAATGGTTCAGGATGTCCTGTTCCTCGGCTCTATCCTCAACCAAAAGGGAGGCTTGCAGCCAAGGAATCAGGAGACTGAGATATAGGGTTGCCAAGTCCAATTCAAGAAATATCTATCATTATACCCTATGAGAAATATTCCACATAGGGAATAATGAAGACGTTTCCCTCTCCTCCACACACACACACCCCCTTCTCGCAAATCTGATGTAGAGGATTGGCCTCTCTACTCACCAGCCAGCTTCTTCACAGCAACGAAGACACAGACACAGAAAGTTGAAGCCTTTCACCACCGGAGGAGCAAAGGTCCTTTGGGGCGGAGCAGGAAGCAGCCTGGGAAAGCTCTGGCTGCTGCGATGGAGCTGGGTGGGAAGGGGAGGGGCAAGGAGAAGCTGCTGCGATCCGAGGTGAGAAGGGAAGGGAGGAGGAGAAGCATCAGGGATCGGTGGGGAGGGGAGAGGAGAAGCTGCTGGGATCTAGGCTGCGTGGGAAGGGCCGCTATTCCCCCCGCTTTCTGGATTTTTGCCAAGCGGGGGGGGGGGAGGCTCCAAATCGGGCGTCCCCTGCCCAGGCGGGGGATTTGGGAAGCCTACTGAGATACCACAAGGTATAGATGGAACACTCTGTCCGGGGCAGGGATGCTTTGTCTTTTTGGTGCTTGGAGGGTGCAACACTGGGAGGGCTTCTGGAGTTCTGGCCCTACTGGAGGACCTCCTGATGGCACCTGGGTTTTGGCAACTGTGTGACCAAGAGTGTTGGCCTGGATGGGCCATTGGCCTGAACCAACGTGGCTTCTCTTATATTCTTATATGAACAAAAGGTCCATCTGTACCTATTAGCCACCAAGTAGAGATAGAACACTCTGTCTGGGGCAGTGATGCTCTGTATTCTCGGTGCTTGGTGGGGGGCACAGTGGGAGGCCTTCTGGAGCTCTGGCCCCACTGGTGGACTTCCTGATGGCCCCTGGGTTTTGACCACTGTGTGACAGAGGGTTGGACTGAATAGGCCATTGGCCTGATCCAATATGGCTTCTCCTAAATTCTCAATCTGAAACTTAGTTTTCCTGTAACAGAAGTGCTACTGGTGGGGGAAGGTCTAACCTGAGAATGGTGTATCTTCTGTCCTTGATGGGATGTCACTCCCCCTAAAGGAGTAAATTCATAGCTTGGGAATTCTTTGTATTTGTATTTATATCCTGCCTTTCCACCCAATTGGGGGGAAGAAGAAGGAGAAGAAGAAGGCTGCAGATTAATAGCCCGCTCATCTCTCTGAATCAGAGACTCAGAGCGGCTTACAATTTCCTATATCTTCTCCCCGCACGACAGACACCCTGTGAGGTGGGTGGGGCTGAGAGAGCTCTCCCAGCAGCTGCCCTTTCAAGGACAACCTCTGCCAGAGCTATGGCTGACCCAAGGCCATTCCAGCAGGTGCAAGAGGAGGAGTGGGGAATCAAACCCCGTTCTCCCAGATAAGAGTCCCCACACTTCACCACTACACCAAACTGGCTCTCTCTGAGGCAGTGAACAGTTTAAAAGTCATTAAAAGATGTTTAAAATCATTAGTTTTAATAATTTGTACTCTTTTAGTATATTTATACTAGGAAGTTTGATGCTATCGATTGTAATGTATTATGGCTGTACATTATGCTTTGAAATAAATGTGTTTTGAAAATGGAAAAAAATGTACATTCAAATCAGACCCTCAGTCCATCAAAATCAGTATTGTCTATTCAGACTGGCAACATCTCTCCATGTCTATCTCTCCATGTCTTTAGTCTTAAAAATAGAGATCTGTGGAATTCCTAGAGCATCACATTAGGCTGTGCCATTCTTTCTGGGGCTTCATCTGGAAATATGTCCTAGTCCCGGTAATGCTCTTTTCTTAGAGATAAAAGATCTTGGGGGCTGTTGGTAAAAGGCTGGCAACCCTAGTATAGTTCTCACTCCATGTTCAACGGCTATGATCCTCTGAATCCCAGTGCCAGGAGAAAAAAAATCAGGAGAAGGCCTCAGCCCCTATGATCTACTGTTGAATCTCCAGAGGAACTGGTCGGCCGCTGTGTGAGGCAGGAAGCTGGACTGGATGGACCCTCATTGGTATGATCCAGCAGGGCTCTTCTGATGTTCTTATGAAGGCCTCGGCCTCTCTGCCCTGTTGTTGGCCCTCTAGAGGAACTGGTTGGCCACTGTATGAGACAGGATGCTGGACTAGATGGACCACTGGTCTGATTCAATACGGCTCTTCTGATGTTCTTATGAAGGCCTCGGTCTCTATGCCCTGTTGTTGGCGCTCCAGAGGAACTGGTTGGCCACTGTGTGAGACAGGAGGCTGGACTAGATGGACCACTGGTCTGATCTAACAGGGCTCTTCTGATGTTCTTATGAAGGCCTCGGTCTCTATGCCCTGTTGTTGGCGCTCCAGAGGAACTGGTTGGCCACTGTGTGAGACAGGAGGCTGGACTAGATGGACCACTGGTCTGATCTAACAGGGCTCTTCTGATGTTCTTATGAAGGCCTCGGTCTCTATGCCCTGTTGTTGGCGCTCCAGAGGAACTGGTTGGCCACTGTGTGAGACAGGAGGCTGGACTAGGTGGACCCTCACTGGTCTGATTAGGCAGAGCGCTTCTGATGTTCTTATGAAGGCCTGGGGCTCTCTGCCCTGTTGGTCCTCCAGCGGAACTGGTTGGTCACTGTGTGAAACAGGATGCTGGACTAGATGGACCCTCATTGGTCTGACCCAGCAGGGCTTTTCTGATGTATTCTTACCCTAGGTTCTGTTTTCTGGTCACATGACAGAATTTTGGGACCTGGCTTTCACAGGCAGCTAGAGCAGCAGCGGAAATAGCACCGTTTTCTGGACGTCCAGTTCGCTTGCTTTGTCTCCCTCCTGATACTTTCCACCCTGGAATTCCCCAAAGGAGTTAAGCTTCCCCAGCCAGGATTAAGATGTGGAGGAGGCGTCTCACCTTCTGCTCAGCAAGGCCAAGAGGCAGCGGAGGCAGTGGGGTGAATCCGCCAATCGCCTCCAGGCCCTGAAATTAATAGGATGGAGAGGGGGACGTTCCCCGCTGAGCCTTATTTATGAGAAACAGAACTCTGGCACAGCCCGAACCGTGTTGGCGGGAGTGGCTGACCAAAGCCCTTTCAAAAGGCATTTCCCAAGGCTCTGACCTTGATATCAGCATGGAGGGGTGGGGGTTGTCGAGAGTTAACAATGAGAAAAAGCCAGAACGATTTCTCCTCCCCTTTGTTTTACGTTCTTTTCCAAATCATAAGGAAACTGGGCCAATAACTCGAACAGAGTGGAAAACTTGAACAGAGCAGAAAATGGTGTTTCTGTCACACATAGAAGAAGAAGAAGACTGTAGATTTATACCCTGCTCTTCTCTCTGAATCAGAGACCCAGAGCGGCTTACAATCTCCTATATCTTCTCCCCCCACAACAGACACCCTGTGAGGTGGGTGGGGCCGAGAGAGCTCTGAGAGAAGCTGCCCTTTCAAGGACAACTCCTATATCTTCTCCCCCCACAACAGACACCCTGTGAGGTGAGTGGGGCTGAGAGAGCTCTGACAGAAGCTGTCCTTTCAAGGACAGAGAGTGGCCTACAATCTCCTTATCTTCTTCCCCCACAACAGACACCCTGTGAGAGCTCTGACAGAAGTTGTCCTTTCAAGGACAACTCCTGCGAGAGCCATGGCTGACCCAAGGCCATTCCAGCAGCTGCAAGTGGAGGAGTGGGGAATCAAACCCGGTTCTCTCAGATAAGAGTCCGCACTCTTAACCACTACACCAAACTGGCTAGGGCTTCTCTAATGCAAGTTGGGAGAAAACGGCAGCTGCAGCCAAGCCACTATATGGTTCTGCAGTAACATCTAGGTTGCCAACAACCAGGCAGGGCCTGGAGATCCCCCAGAATTACAGCTGGTTTCCGGGCAACAGAGCTCCGTTCCCCTAAGATAAGCAGGCTGTACGACGCACCCTCCAAAGCAGCTATTTTCTCCGGGGGAACTGATCTTTGTCATCTGCAGACCAGTTGTAATTCCAGGAGATCTCCAGGGAGGCTGGCAACCCTAGCCCCAATGTCAGGCCTGCCCCCCCCCCTAAAAAAACAACCAACCACTTGGCTCATTTGCAATCTTGAAGGCACTAGGGTTGCCAATCCCCCAGCTGAGCACTAGGGTTGCCAATCCCCAGCTGAGTAACACAACAAAAAATGCGAGTTTGTAGAATCTTTCGGGATCAAGTGCCGTGTTCTACTGGAGAAAGTTTTCCTTCCAGACGTTTCGTTCTCAGCTGCGGAGAACATCCTCAGTGGCGTTGCAGCCGGAGCAGCCGCTCTGACCTTCTTGGCTGCTGTGCATTGAGTGGGGCCAGGGCTGCTGGAGAGCTGCTATTTCTAGGCTGGAGGGGAACCAGCAATTAACACAGAACAATGGTCACATTCAACAGCCAGTTTCCTTATCACTACCCTTCCAGGAAGCCCCACCAAACAATGGGCACATCCACAAACCTATTGCCCTTTCATCACACCCCCTCCAGCCTAGAAATAGCAGCTCTCCAGCAGCCCTGGCCCCACTCAATGCACAGCAGCCAAGAAGGTCAGAGCGCCTGCTCCGGCTGCAACGCCACTGAGGATGTTCTCCGCAGCTGAGAACGAAACGTCTGGAAGGAAAACTTTCTCCAGTAGAACACGGCACTTGATCCCGAAAGATTCTACAAACCCTAATGATGTTACCAGCCGTGAAAACCTGAAATCTTTGATAGTGACCAATTGACTAAGAAGTATATAGAAATCAGTCCAAATGTCCAAAACATGTATATTCAAGTCCCCAAGTAGTGTCGGTCGATTAAGTACTTGTTTCTTTCCAGTCTTCATCAGACCTGGGACCAATATTGATTCAATTATATAGATTCTTTACACAATTTTTAAAAAAGGGGGACGCAGAGCGTCTCCAGCATTAATTTCACCTCGGCTACAGCTCAGTATGTATCTATATATAAAAATCTATATAATTGAATCAATATTGGTTGAATCAATTGAATCAATATAATTGAATCAATATCATCACCATCTTCTTCTTCTTCTTCTATGTCTGGAAGTCATGCCGACCTCTGGTGTATTTCAAGGAGGTCTCCCATACAGCAGCAGAGCTTGTTTCGTAGAAAAAGGGGTGCCAGAGCTCATTAGCACAACTCATTTGCATACGCCACACGCACCCTGACCTCTCCGAAAGGTGTACGAAGTTATATCAGCTCAGCATCTACCTTAAAATGCTCCTTGAATCATAATTGTCATTATAAAACCTGACTCCCATCATACTTCTAAAATTACTTTTTCCTATGTGGCCTCAGCGGCAT
The DNA here is from genome assembly GCF_032191835.1 of Heteronotia binoei. Classification (NCBI taxonomy): domain Eukaryota; kingdom Metazoa; phylum Chordata; class Lepidosauria; order Squamata; family Gekkonidae; genus Heteronotia; species Heteronotia binoei. The sequence goes on from NC_083224.1 coordinate 13,415,689, forward strand.
GAAGATTTCCATCCGTCTGCTTTATGTGTTTTGGTTCTTTTCCCATTTTTTTTTATGGGGGGAAAATATTAGAATGTTTGTCACATCTTCGAGTTCAGCAAAATTCTCACAGGGGCTTTGAACAATGGAGCCCAGAAACAAGCATTTTTTGGGGGGGAGGAGGTTAAGATAGAAAGAGCACAATACAATTTAGAGGTTCTGTGAGCTCCTGGCCAAGATGAGGCCCGTTTAGCTTCAGAAACTCTCCTGTTTCTTTTCATAGACTATTATTTTGCTCCTGGGCGTGCACTATTTTTGGCCAGCCATTATAAGAGGCATCCTTCATGCTTTCGCTGAGTTCTTGGGGGCTGGGGGGTGTTTGCAGGACTGGTCTCAGATTCCAAGCTCTTTACATTCCCTCAACGAAGAAGCTGTTGGATTCCCCCTCCCCCTTTCCAGTGTCTTTACTCCGGATTCTTTACAGTAACACTCACCTTAGCTAGCTAGTCTCGTGGGGGAGACCTTCCCGTCTCCCCCTGGCAGTGAGCTGACTAATGGAATGCGGCCAGGCCAGCCCTTTTCTTTAAGGTTGGGCCGCTCTCTGAAATTGCTTTTTCCAGAGATGAGAGTCAGAGCGGAGGAGTTTTTGCGCTGTGATAGATGCTGGCAGGTGAGGTGAGCAGTGGCTTTTGTGGGTCCCCAAATACGACTGGTGCTTGCACAGGGGACTACCTTTACCTTTTTAAATTGCCTCACCTGCTTTCCCTCTGGGGTTACCAAGTCCAATTCAAGAAATATCTGGGGACTTTGGGGGCGGAGCCAGGAGACTTTGATGGTGGAGCCAGGATCAAGGTTGCAACAAGCATAACTTAACTCCAAAGGGAGTTCTGGCCATCACATCCCAAGGGACCGCACAGCTTTTAAATGCCTTCCCTCCACTGGAAATTATGAAGGATAGGGGCACCTTCTTTTGGGGCCCACAGCATTGGACCCCGGGGTCCAATCGTTCTGAAACTTGGAGGGTCTTTTGAGAAATGGCATTGGATGCTATGCTGCAAATATGGTGTCTCTACCTCAAATAACAGCTCCCCGAGCCCCAGATACCCGCAGATCAATTCTCCATTATTCCCTATGAGAATCGGTCTCCATAGGGAATTATGGAGTGCCCAGCAGACATTTCCCTCTCTCCCCCCCGCTTGATGACCCTGAAGCGGTGTGGGGGGGGGAGAGTCTCCAAAACAGGGGATCTCTCATGGTCGCTGGAGCACCACATTATAAGCATAACATTATAAACATAACTTTCATTGCATTTGGATTAATTTCCATTATCAAAATTGTAATCTTTTGCATTAAGCCTGTGGAAGCTTCAGAGAAACGGAGGCAGAGAGGCGCCGCCTTCGTCGCTGTCTGCTACTGTTGGCTTTTTTTCTACAGCAGTTTGACTCGTGAAGAAGACTCTACTTTGCCAGTTCTTGGCAGAAACCATTTGGAGGCCTATTGGTCCCAAGAAAGACTGTGCATATTATAATACTTCACCTTATTTTGTCCTTATAAAGGACTGAGCATACTGCATGATTTCACCTTATGTACAATTCACTGCTTTAAGTGGTTGTTTATGTTTCCTTCATAAATTTCAATGAAAATTTGTTGATTATATTGGAGGCTGGTTTAACCACAGAACCCCGAGGGGCTCCCCTGCTACCCACCTGGGGATTGGAAACTCTATTTCCCTCCTTCACTTGGGGCCTAACAGAAACGGTCAGGCCTCGTTTTGGGCAGGCGCTCACAGGAGCAGAACCTCTAAATTTTATTGCGCTCTTACCCCGCATCCCCCCCCCTCCACCAAAAAATACTTCTGGGCTCTATCGTTTAAACCCCCTGTGAGGATTTCGCTGAACTCTACGATTTGACAAACTTTCTGATATTTTTCCTCGCACAAAAATGGGGCAATAATCAAAACCTATAAAGCAGATCGATAGAAACCTTCATCACGCCACTGTGGCCACAGAGGAGAAAGTAATTTTAAAAGTATGATGGGAGTAAGGTTTTATTTGGACAGTTGTAATTCAAGAAGCATTTTAAGGTAGACGGTGAGCGGATGTCAGGGGCGTGTGGCATATGCGAATAAGTTATGCAAATGAGTTGTGCTAACGAGTTCCAGCACCTCTTTTTCTACAAAACGACCCCTGGGAACGGCCAAGAACATAGATGGCGACGTTTCGCTGAATGCAGTTCTCTGCCCCTCTCTCACACAGTGAATTTTCAATCCAATGCAGTTTGCAGCTGGATTTCACTATGCAAAGCAGCAAAATCAACTTGAAACAATGACTATAAGAGGTGCACTGAAAGACTTTGCCTAGGTATTTCCAAACTTGGCACTGGCAACTTTACGTCTAATTCAGCAAGATACCTGGGACTTTACGGAGGTCTCAAACTGGGTACCCAAGACATGGGGAACTGTAGTCTTCGCAATTGTATTTTAGCTGGCTGGGGGGGAAGAAGAAGAAGAAGAAGAAGAAGAAGAAGAAGAAGAAGAAGAAGAAGAAGAAGAAGAAGAAGAAGAAGAAGAAGAAGAAGAAGAAGAAGAAGAAGAAGAAGAAGAAGAAGAAGTGCCAATGCCAAGTTTAGGGGAGGGACGGTGGCTCAGTGGTAGAACATCTGCTTGGTAAACAGAAGGTCCCAGGTTCAATCCCCGGCATCTCCAACTAAAAAGGGTCCAGGCAAATAGGCGTGAAAAGCCTCAACTTGAGACCCTGGAGAGCAGGGGAGGGACGGTGGCTCAGTGGTGGAGTATCTGCTTGGTAAGCAGAAGGTCCCAGGTTCAATCCCCAGCATCTCCACTAAAAAGGGTCCAGGCAAATAAGGTGTGAAAAACCTCAGCTTGAGACCCTGGAGAGCCGCTGCCAGTCTGAGTAGACAATACTGACTTTGATGGACCAAGGGTCTGATTCAGTATAAGGCAGCTTCATATGTTCATATAAGATGATGATATTGGATTTATATCCCGCCCTATACTCTGAATCTCAGTCTCAGAGCAGCTCACAATCTCCTTTATCTTCCTCCCCCACAACAGACACCCTGTGAGGTGGGTGGGACTGGAGAGGGCTCTCACAGCAGCTGCCCTTTCAAGGACAACCTCTGCCAGAGCTATGGCTGACCCAAGGCCATTCCAGCAGCTTTAAGTGGAGGAGTGGGGAATCAAGCCCGGTTCTCCCAGGTAACCACTGCACCAAACTGGCTCTCATTATTAATGCTAATAATGGGTGAATTCATCTTAGATCACTTTCGAACCGGCTTAAGACTTAGAGTTTTCTTAGTGCGCATTTTTGGGGGAAGCGCCTCTGTTTTCTAAGAACTTCCCCCAAACACGTAACACGAATGCACCAGTTATGCCGAGAATTGCCAATTTCCAGGTAGCACCTGGCGATCTCCCACTATTATGATTGATCATGAATGTCTGCTTTCTTTACAAGGGGCAGGTCTGCTAAATGCCGACCACAGAGGCACAGACTCTCATTTCTCATCCCAACCTGCAGAAGCACTTCAGGGAGAAATGACACTCGATTCATAACGCAGTCGAATATTACGAGTTTGGTCAGAGATGACTATTATAGGAGTGACCAAAATTCATAGACTGAAAAAAGAAAGTAGAAACGTCTGGGGGAATGGCACTTGATTCATCATACAGTCGAATATTACATACTTGACAAATTCATAGATCACACTAGGAAGGCAGAAATGTCTGGGGGAAATGGCAATTCACAGTATTGCTAAATATTATAGGATTGACTAATTCATAAACCAAAAAAAAAAAAGAAGAAGAAGACAGAAACCTCTGAGGAAATGGCGCTCAGTTAATAATACAGTCGAATATTACAAGCGTGACAAATTCATAGATCAAACTAGGAAGGCAGAAATTTCTGGGGGGAAATGGTGATTCATAGTATTGCTGAATAGTATAGGACCTATAAATTCATAGCCCCGTGGTGCAGAATGGTAAAGCTGCGGTACTGCAGTCCTAAGCCCTGCTCACGACCTGAGTTCGATCCCGGCGGAAGCTGGGTTCAGGTAGCCGCCTCGAGGTTGACTCAGCCTTCCATCCTTCCGAGGTCGGTCAAATGAGTACCCAGTTTGCTGGGGGGAAAGTGGAGATGACTGGGGAAGGCAATGGCAAACCACCCCGTAAAAAGTCTGCCGTGAAAACGTTGTGATGCGACGTCACGCCAGAGTCGGAAACGACTGGTTCTTGCACAGGGGACCACCTTTACCTTTTACCATAAATTCAGATTGAAAAAATGAGGCAGAAACTTCTGGGGGAATGACGCTTGGTTAATAATACAGTCGAACAGAGCTTTCTTTTTGGTAGAAAAAGCCCAGCAGGAACTTATTTGCCTATTAGGCCACACACCCCTGGCACCAAGCCAGCCGGAACTGTGTTCCTGTGAGTTCCTGCTCAAAAAAGCTCTGCTGTCGAATATTACAAGCTTAACAAATTAATAGATCAAACTAGGAAGTCAGAAACTTCGGGGGGAAATGGTGAATTCATAGTATTGCTGAATAGTATAAAGGTAAAGGTAGTCCCCTGTGCAAGCACCAGTCGTTTCTGACTCTGGGGTGACTGTCGCATCACGACATTTTCACGGCAGACTTTTGACGGGGTGGTTTGCCATTGCCTTCCTCAGTCGTCTACACTTTCCCCCCAGCAAGCTGGGGACTCATTTGACCGACCTCGGAAGGATGGAAAGCTAGGTCAACCTCGAGCCGGCTACCTGAACCCAGCTTCCTCCGGGATTGAACTCGGGTCATGAGCAGAGAGCTTGGACTGCAGTACTGCAGCTTTACCACTCTGTGTCATGGGGCTCTTGCTGAATAGTATAGGACAGGGGTGGTCAAAGTTGCTTAACGTAAGAGCTACATAAAATAAACATCGGATGTCTGAGAGCCGCAAGAAAGGAAGGCAAATAGATGGAGGGAGGGGTGAAAGAGCAACTTTAAATGTGTTCTCCAAACCACTGAATGGCTTGGCTTGGAGAAGTGATGTAAAGAGACAAATGCCTTCTCCAAACTGGCCGACGGGGTGGTGGGGACTTTGAGAGCCAAGCGATATGTGTTAAAGAGCTACAGTTTGGTCATCCCTGGTATAGGGCCTGCAAATTTGTGGGCTGAGGGAATTGCACTTGATTTGTAATATTGCCAAATATTGTTAAATTGGATGAATTCATAGACCAAAAAGGAAGGTAGTAACTTGTAGGGGAACTAGGGTTGCCAGTTTTGGGTTGGGAAATATTTGGAGATCTGGGGTGGAACTTGAGGAGAAACGGTTTGGGGAAGGGCTTCAGCAGGGTATAATGTCATAGAGGAGTCCACCCCAAAGCAGCCATTTTCTAGAAGGGGGACTGATCTCTCGTCTTCTGGAAATTGTTAATTCTGGGAGATCTCCAGGTGCTATCTGTAGATTGACCACCCTAGGGGGAAAAGGCACACAATTTCTAATGTTGCTGAATATTACAAGCTTAACAAATCCCTAGGGTGAACAAGGAAGATAGAAACATGTTTAAGGAACAAGCACTTAGTTTGTAGAGCAGCTGAATATTAAACTCTTGACAAATTCACTTCTGAGGTAAATGGCACACAATGAAAGCCCTGCTGGATCAGACCAATGATCCATCTCATCCAGCATCCATAATTCATAATATTGACAAGCATTACAAACTTGACAAATTCAAAAACCAAACAAGGAAGATAAAAAAAAAAACTTTGCTGCTACCAAGCCTCATTTTGGGCAGCAGCACACAGGAGTGGAGCTCCTGAACTTCTAAATTTTGTGTTCTTTCTTTCTCTCCCCCCCCCCCCCCAAATACTTGCTTCTGGGCTCCATTGTTCAAACCCATGAGTATTTGGCTGAACTCTTAAGATTTAACAAACTTTCTAATATTCCCCCCCACAAAAACTGGAAAAGAATAAAAACACAGAAAGCAGACAGATGGAAATCTTCATCATGCCCCTGTGGCCACGCAGGAGAAAATAATTTAAAAAGTATGATGGGAGTAAGGTTTGAGTATGACAATTATGATTCAAGACACGTTTTAAAGTAGATGCTGAGCTGATATAATTTGGTACACCTTCCGGTGAAGTCAGAGGTGTGTGACATATACAAATGAGTGGTGCTAATGAGCTCCAGAACCTCTTTTTCTATGAAATTACCCCTTGTTCCTACCATTAGTAAATACTAGAAGCTTGGAATTCTTCAATTAGCAATAATCGCGCCTCGGATTAACCTCATTGGCTACGATACTGCCACTGTGCAAAGCTCAGAGGAGCCTGGAATTCTTAGACCCAGTTTGGTGTAGTGTTTAAGTGCGAGAACTGTTATCTGGGAGAACTGGATTTGATTCTCCTCCACCTGCAGCTGCTGGAATGGCCTTGGGTCAGTCATAGCTCTCTCAGAGTTGTCCTTAAAAGGGCAGCTTCTGGGAGAGCTCTCTCAGTCCCACCCACCTCACAGGGTGTCTGTTGAGGGGGAAGATGATAAAGGAGATTATAGGCCGCTCTGAGACTTTGTCCTTAAAAGGGCTGCTTCTGGGAGAGCTCTCTCAGCCCCACCCACCTCACAGGGTGTCTGTTGTGGGGGAAGAAGATAAAGGAGATTATAAACCACTCTGAGTGAAGGGCAGGGTATAAATACAGTATTTTCTTCTTGCCCAGTTTTGTGTAGTGGTTAAGTATGTGGACTCTTATCCCAGAGAACCGGGTTTGATTCCCCACTCCTCTTCTAACAGCTGCTGGAATGGCCTTGGGTCAGCCATAGCTCTCTTAGGAGTTGTCCTTAAAAGGGCAGCTTCTGGGAGAGCCCTCTCGGCCCCACCCACCTCACAGGGTGTCTGCTGTGGGTGAAGAAGAAAAAGGAAATTGTAAGCCGCTCTGAGACTCTGATTCAGAGAGAAGGGTGGGGTATAAATCTAGTCTTCTTCTTCTTACCTAGAAAGTTAAAAGCCCTCCCAGGTCTGGCTTGCCCATGAGATCCCCTGTTCTCTCTGTCTCTAGCCACCTCCCTCCAAAACCTACTTCTGTAGCAGCTGTTTCCTCCACCATGGCTCACCTGCCCTCCACCTGCGCTTCCACCCAGCAGTCCCTTGTTCCACTCCGGCCCCTGATTTATCAGCCCCTGGCCTATGCCCTCGTCCCTCCCACTTGTCCGAACCACACATGGTGGTCATTCATCCCTCACTTTCCAGCACCTGGTGCCTCTAACCTAACAACACAGTGCATGGTGCAGAAAGCTTCCAAGCCACACGGACACCTTCCAGCGGCTGGGCCACTCATGCAAGCATCTCATCTATCACCAAAGCAAACCTGGGCTTTTAGAGACAGATGTGCGAAGTGCGGGAAAGGCTGCAGGGACATCCACTAATGGGAAGCGTTCCCTTCCCAGGGACAGAGGCAGAGGTATGAAGAGTGATGAGTCAGTATGTGAGAGCCTTGCCATCGGCAGGGACAGAGTGTCCTGCAAGGAAAAGGGAGTGAACCAGGGGCAGGGGAGAGCCCGTTTGGTGTTGTCCTTGAAAGGGCAGCTGCTGTCAGAGCTCTCTCAGCCTCACCCACCTCACAGGGTGTCTGTTGTGGGGGGGAGAATATATAGGAGATTGTAAGCTGCTCTGAGTCTCTGATTCAGGGAGAAGGACGGGGTATAAATCTGCAATTCTTCTTCTTCTTCAAATCAATCTTGGGGGTCATTGGAATTACAGTCTACAGGTGAGGCTCAGGCATCAAGATGTTCTTTCTGCTGTCCCAAAGTTTGTTTTTATATATGACAACAGCATAGTGCTAAAACTGTACACTCAAAAATGGAAAAGCTCACGACAGGGGAATGGCTGGGGAAGATGTTAGAACTCGGGGAGATGGCTAAACTTAGTTTGGTGTAGTGGTGAAGTGCGTGGACTTTTATCTGGGAGAACCAGGTTTGATTCCCACTCCTCCACTTGCAGCTGCTGGAATGGCCTTGGGTCAGCCATAGCTCTCTTAGGAGTTATCCTTGAAAGGGCAGTTGCTGTCAGAGCTCTCTCAGCCTTACCCACCTCACAGGGTGTCTGTTGTGAGGGGAGAAGATATAGGAGATTGTGATTCAGGAGATTGTGATTCAGAGAGGGCAGGGTATAAATCTGCAGTCTTCTTCTGAGAGAGAGAGAGAGAGAGAAGACAATATCTTTGTTTATTACTAACTGGAAATCCCTGATAGACATTTTGCATGAAACGGGGAGGAAAAAATGAATGGATAGATTACGATGTTTAGGATAGAAAAAGAGAACTTCTTTTTCCTTGTTAACTACAGAATAAGTGTTAAGTTTATAATTTTGTTAAATACTGGGTTCGATGCAGAGGGGGACGCTCGGTAGAGCGATCAGCATCTTTTATTAAAGGTACAGCGTGACGAGTAAGAATTGAACTATTGGAGCAAGGGGCCAACTATATACACATCCGGTTCTCGTGCTGGCGAGCCATAGGCTCATTTGAACCAGCAAGGGGACCCGCAATTGGTCAAGGGGGAGCAGGAACTAGGATTCTGCCTCCATGGTTATGCGAGTCCCAAGCGAAGCCCATTGGCTTCCAATAAGCGCTGCAGGCAGGATCCCTAGAGCCCAGAAAAACCCAGACGCAACAAATTGTATCGTAGTTGCCGTGGAGAAAAATCAGAAGTCTCTTCTTTTATAATGTTTCTTTTCCTTTTTTTCTTTTAAATTTCTGTTTCCAACGGAGGGAAGGCATTTAAAAGGTGTGCAGTCCCTTGAAATGTGATGGCCGGAACTCACTTTGGAGTTCAATTAAGCTTGTCACAACCTTAGGGTTCCCAATCCCCAGGTGGGGGCAGGGGATCCCCCTGGGGTTGGAGGCCCTCCCCCTGGTTCAGGGTCATCAGAAAGCAGGGGGAGGGGAGGGGAGGGAAATGTCTACTGGGAACTCTGTTATTCCCTATGGAGATTTATTCCCATAGAAAATCATAGAGAATTGAACCGCAGGTATCTGGGGCTCTGGGGGGGCTGTTTTTTTGGGTAGAGGCACCAAATTTTCAGTATAGCATCCAGTGCCTCTCCCCAAAACACCCACCAAGTTTCAAAAAGATTGGGACCGGGGGGTCCAATTCTATGAGCCCTAAAAGAAGGTGCCCCTATCCTTCATTATTTCCAATGGAAGGAAGGCATTGAAAAGGTGTGCCGCCCCTTTAAATGTGATGGCCGGAACTCCCTTTGGAGTTCAATTATGCTTGTCACAGCCTTGATCTTGGCTCCACCCCTAATGTCTCCTGGCTCCACCCCCAAAGCCCCCAGATATTTCTTGAATTGGACTTGGCAACCCTATACAACCTTGCTCCTGGCTCCGCCCCCAAAGTCCCCTTGCTCCACCCCCGAAAGTCCCCAGCTATTCTTTGAATTGGACTTGGCAACCCTACCGGTGGTCAGCCCCGCACAAGGCCGCCTCTGTCTTTCCGCCCTGAGAGTTTCCACATGAACCACATGCTGTTTGCATCTGAGCCGCCTGTTCCCCTCCCCGGGGCCGGGTGGGGAGTGGGAGGGGAGGTGATTTCCTGCCCGGTTCATCCCTCTCCTCCTGCTCCCACCCCCTCCCCACCTTCCTGGGCTTGCAGAAGCCAGGGCTGCTTCCTCTCTTTCGCCCCCGGGGGCTTTCCGGCCTGCCAGCAAATCAGTCTCGGTGCTATTTTTAAGCTGGGGCAGAAGGGGAATGACGGAGGTCTCCTCTCTCCGGCTCAAAGCCCCCGTTGCAGAGCTGCAGACAGGCGAGATGAAGAAGGCCCAGAGGAAGAGATGGGGGAGGCCAGGCGGGGGCCAGCCAGCATGGGGGAGTTTAAGCTCGGTCTCTGGGCAGGTTCTCCCCCAGGGAAAGGGGCTTGAGAAGGAGAGGGGGTTTCTCACGCTCTGGCAGGGGAGCTGGAAGGAGAGGAGGTTTGGAGGGGGGGGCTCAGAAGGGATGGGGGCGGAAATGAGAGGGGGGGAGAAGCAGGAGGAGAGGGGGGATGGAGTGACAGGGATCCAGAGCGATCCAGATTCGGGTTGCCAAAGCCGATTCAAGAAATAGCTTGGGGGGTGGAGCCAGGAGACATTGGGGGTGGAGCCAGGAGCAAGGAGTGTGACGAATGTAATTGAACTCCAAAGGGAGTTCTGGCCATCACATTTTAAGGGACCGCACCCCTTTTAAATGCCTTCCTTCCACTGGAAAACATGATGTGTAGGGGCATCTTCTTTGGGGGCTCATAGAATTGGACCCCCTGGTCTTTTGGGGAGAGGCACTGAACGCTATGCTGAAAATTTGGGGCCTCTATCTCAAAAAAACAGCCCCCCCCCCAGTTGCAGATACTCATTTGCATTTGCCACACACAACACACACACCCATCACCGGAAAGTGCACTGAATCATATCCGCTCAGCATCTACCTGAAAGTGCTTCTTGAATTATCATGTCATCATAAAACCTTACTCCCATCATACTTTTAAAATTACTTTCTGCTCTGTGGCCCCAGTGGCATGATGAAGATTTCCGTCCGTCTGCTTTCTATGTTTTGGTACTTTTTCCATTTTTTTTCCTGGGGGGGGGGGGGGGGGAAATATTAGAAAGTTTGTCAAATCTTAAGAGTTCAGCAAAATTCTCCCAGGGGGTTTGAACAATGGAGCCAAGAAGCAATTATTTTGTGGTGGGGGGTATGAATGAAGGAAAAGGAAAGGAAAGGAGAGGTTCCTTGTGCAAGCACCAGTCGTTTCCGACTCTAGGGTGACATTGCCTTCACGACGTTTTCACGGCAGACTTTTTAAAAAGGGGGTGGTTTGCCATTGCCTTCCCCAGTCTTTTACACTTCCCCCCCCCCAGCAAGCTGGGGACTCATTTTACCGACCTCGGAAGGATGGAAAGCTGAGTCAACCTTGGGCCAGCTACCTGAATCCAGCTTCCGCTGGAATCGAACTCAGGTCGTGAGCAAAGAGTTCAGACCGCAGTACTATTGCTTTACCACTCTGCGCCATGGGGGCCGCTATGTAAGAATGAAAGAGCACAATAAAATGTAGAGGTTCTGGAGTTCCGCTTCTGCCCAAAATGAGGCTTGCGTGCTCTTTATCCTTTGGAATGCACATTCGCCCTTCTTTTTTTAAAATTTAAAAAAGTGGTATAAAACCACAGATGCACGCTGAGATGTCGCTTGAAGCGATGCTTCCAGCACTTACACACCTTCTGAGAAACTGAAAAAAGATATTGTGCTGTTGGAGCTGGGAAGGGGGGGGGGTAACATTACATCTATTCAATCCAAGAGAGCCATCCCTAAACAGGGCTACGAAGTATCTTCTACTTTAAATTGTTTCTCCTTCCTTCCTTCCTTCCTTCCTTCCTTCCTTCCTTCCTTCCTTCCTTCCTTCCTTCCTTCCTTCCTTCCTTCCTTCCCTTCCTTCTTCCTCCCTCCCTCCCTCCCTTCCTTCCCTCCTGCAGCTCTCAAACATCTGACGTTCATGTCTTGTGGCGCTTAAGCATCTGTGGTTTTTATGTGGCTCTTACATTACACAAGTTTGGCCCCCCCTACTCGAAAGAGTGGCTGCTTTGGAAGGTGGCATGAGACCACCATGAGGCCTCTCTCCTCCCCAACCGCTACCCTCCCCAGGTACCTCCCCAAATATCCAGGTATTTCCCAACCTGGATTTGGCAACTTTAGACGAGATGGTTGTGAACCCAGGTGTTTGTTATCCAAATGAATGGAGATACTATGTGGTGAGAGCAGGCCTCAGATTCAGCAGGAGCTCCCAGGAGCACAGCTCCTGAACCTTTCTGAGGGTTCCCTCTCTTCCTCCCCACCTACCCTGTCCACTGAATTGCAGGTGCAGCTGCATAACGATCCCTGGATTAGGAGAGAGTGGGCAGCCAGCCAGTCACCAGGGGCTTTGCCACGCCCCCAGCAGCCCTCATTAACCCCTGGAGAAGCCCACACCACCCTTTCTCCACTTCTTATGTGATTTGAGGCATCGGGTGGCTTGCTGGCCTTTTGACTGGGGAGGGGCAGCCCAGGAGAGCCAGCCCAAGCAGGCCTCACTCGCCTGAGGCTCTCCTTTCTTCCATCAGGTTGCTTTTGGTTGGGGGGGGGGGCTGGCGTATGCTAATGAGCTCCACTACTATTTTTCTTCAAAACGACCCCTGGGTGAGAGCTTAAGAACATCAGAAGAGCCCTGCTGGATCAGACCAGTGGTAAATCTATAGCTGGCAAAAAATTCTATAGGCAGCAAAAAAGCTTAGTCAGCCAGCTATAAGATTGTTGGGGAGACCTTCGGGGACCTTGGAAATGAAATAGAATACAGTACCAGATTAACTTCTGCGTTTCTTCGTAAATCCAAAGCCTGATGCAAGCAGTGCATGAAACAGGAATTACACATTAAAAAGCCTGTCGCAGACTACATTTTATGGCAGTGTTTCCCATTTGCAGGGTCGTGACCCAGTACCGGGCCACGGAAGCCTCACTACCGGGTCACAAGAAAAGCCAAAGCTAGCCCCGCCCTCAGCAAAGCTAGCCCCGCCTCATCTCTGTGTTGTGTAGAGAGGAGATGGGCTGCCTCTCCTTCCTTCTCCCCCTCTCCCAGTGTTTGGGAGAAAAGCTAGCATCCATTGGCACTTTAGACCCGTGAAGTGTTCTTCAAGGTATGAGTTTTCATGTGCCTTACAGTATGTTCTTTTGGGGAGATTTCCTGGGAGGCCTGGGCAGCAAAGAAGGGTGTGTGTGTTTTTTTTCAGCTGGGAGGGGTGGAGAGTGGGCATTCCAGTAGCTGTTTTTTTACCAAATGTCCCCTGGGCAGAATTTTTGCTGGCTGGGGTCATCTGGAAGTGACATCACAGGAAAAGATGGCGTTTTGGTTCAGTGTGCCCCGGAAGTGACATCACTTGGTCCTTGACACCACAGGAAATGACACAATTCCTGTCTCCCGGCTCCACCCCCAAAGCCTCCTGGCTCCACCCCCAAATTTTAGTGGGCCACGAAGGAGAAGTGTAAAAATAACCGGGCCACGGGAAAGAAAAGTTTGATTTATGGGATTTGAAGATATATTTGTTCTGCTGTGAACCTTATTTATGTGAGACTTTTTGTATGATATCCAGTTGATTAAATATATTGCTATACAGAATGAACAATATAGCCTAGTCATTTGGATCACATAACCTGAGAGGTTTTTGGTTGCCAATCCCCAGTTGGGGGCAGGGGATCCCCTGAACCCCTCCTCCCAGTTCAGGGTTATCGGGAAACAGGGAGGGGGGTTGAATGTCTGCCGGGCACTCCATTATACCCTATGGAGACTGGTTGATCCATGGGTATCTAGGGCTCCGGGGAGCCTGTTTTTTTGAGTTAGAGGCACAAGATTTTTAGTATAACATCTGGTGCCTCTCCTCCAACCCCCAGTTTCAAAAAGATCGGACCAGGAGGTCCAATCCTATGAGCCTCCAAAAGAAGGTGCCCTCATCCTCCATTGTTTCCAGTGGAAGGAAGGCATTTAAAAGGAATGTGATGGCCAGAACTCCCTTCGGGGTTCAGTCACGGGTGTCACACCCTTGCTCCTGGCTCCACCCCCAAAGTCTCCTGGCTCCGCCCCCAAAGTCCCCAGATACTTCCTGAGTCAGACCTGGCAACCCTACCACTCTGGAGGGCAGATTCTGTGCCGTTCTACTCCACTGAGCTCCCTCCTTTCCTCATACCTCTTCCTCTCCAGGTCTGCACTCCTCAGATCTCTAGGAATATCCCAACCAGCTTGGCAACCTACATTCTGTTGAAATCCACCTGGCATTTTGCACAAGACACAGACAAGACACCTTACTCGAATTATCTGCCCCCTCTCCCATAGGCTTCTCTTTAAAAACAAACAAACAAACATGGAGTCCAGGAGCATTTGAAAGCCGCCACACTGTCTGCTCTTAATTGGGTTTGTCCTCATAAAAAGGAATTAAACGGCTTTTGGATTTTGCAGTGACCCGATGCAGGTACTATCAGTCTTTTTTTTAAACAAGGAAGCGCGATGGGAAAACGACTTTATTGGAGTGGAAGGGGTGACTATTCCAACTGCGGTAGAGCTTTAAGAAAAGCTGGATCAACAGCTGTTGGGGGATATTTTAGGCCTAACTGAGGCAACTCCTGGCGGGTACAAAAGAGGCCCCCATAGCTTCTCAAGGACTCTTCCTTCCCTCCTCCATCCCCGGGGAACATTTTGTGCCTCCTTCTGTCACTGACACAGATGACACTGTTTGCTTGCCAACCTCCAGGTGGGGCCTGGAGATCTCCCATTGTTAGGACTGATCTTCATACAACAGAAATCAACCCCCCTGAAAGAAAATGGCTTCTTGGGAAAGTGGAGTCTATGGCATTTTGGGTTACCAGCCTTCAGGTTGGGGCTTGGAGACAACCCAGGGTTTTCAGGTCTGGGTTGGAAAATACTTGGAGACTTTGGGGGTGGATCTGGGAGAGAGCGGGGCTTGGGGAGGGAGGAGCCTCAGCAGAGTACAAGGCCCTAGAGCCCGCCCACCCAAGCAGCCATTTTCTCCAAGGGAGCCGACCTCTTCCAGCTGGAGAACAGTTGTGAAAGCGGGAGATCTCCAAGCCTGTGATTCTCCTTTCTAGTCATGTATTTCCTACCTGGAGGCTGACAACTCTACCCAGAATTCCGACTGATCTCTGGGGTATAGAGAACTGTTCCCCTGGGGAAAATGTCTCTTTTGGAGGTTGGCCTCTATGGCGTTAAAAGGAGCCCCGTGGCCCAGAAAGGTAAAGCTGCCATCCTGCAGTCCGAGCTCCCTGTTCACGACCCGAGTTCGATCCCGGCGGAAGCTGGGTTCAGGTCGCCAGCTCGAGGTTGATTCAGCCTTCCATCCTTTCAAGGTCGGTCAAATGAGGACCCAGCTTGCTGGGGGGCGGGGGAGTGGAAATGACTGGGGAAGGCCATCCCATTTTAACCATCCCATTTTTTAAAAGTCTGCCATGAAAATGTCGTGATGCAATGTCAGTACAACTCCAGAGTCGGAAATGACTGGTGCTTGCACAGGAGACTACCTTTACCTTCTACTCACTGCTTTGCTCCTTCCTTCCTCCCTCCCCCAAATTCTGCCCTCCCAAGGCCTCTTCCTCCAGATCCTCAGGATTTTCAAACCTGGAGCTGGCAACCCCATTTGCCATCAATATTCCCTTTAAGCTGCACAGTCCTGGGAGCGAAAATTTTACTTTTGTGAGCTGGTGCATAAATTATTGTGCTCTGGGGTCATCCTTCGTGAGCTGAGATGAAAAGGTGTGAGATGGAGGCTAAAAATCTGTGAGCTAGCTCACACTAACTCAGCTTAGAAGGAACACTGATTGCCATTATACTCCATTGAAGTCCTTTCCCAGGCCCCAAATCTCCAGGAATTTCCCAACCCAGAGTTGGCAACCTGAGGCTATGGCTTGTTTTCTACCTCCGTCTCCTCTTCCCACCCACCTCCATCACGTGATGGAAAATGATAGACTGGCTTAACCTCTGCTCCCCACTGGGAGGAGAAGAAAAAAAGGAGCCGATTAAAATGTCCCTTCACTCTCCCCCACCACTGTGTCCGTGGGCAGAGGAAGGAAGGGGGGCGGGCCTCAGTTTCGGGGGTCAGAGTGTATCCAAGTGGGTCAGATGTGTGAATGCCCAGAACTGGGAACACAAGACCTCCTTATGCATGGGATAGAGAAGGTAAAGAAAGAAGTCCTTTCCTCCCTTTCTCACAATACGAGAACTCGTGGGGCACTCAATGAAATTGCTGAGCAGTCAGGTTAGAACGGATAAAAGGAAGTCCTTCTTCACCTGAAGGGTGATTAACACGTGGAATTCACTGCCACAGGAGGTGGCGGCGGCTACAAGCATGGCCAGCTTCAAGAGGGGATTGGAGAAACATATGGAGCAGAGGTCCATCAGTGGCTATTAGCCATGGTGTATTGTTGGAACTCTCTGTCTGAGGCAGGGATGCTCTGTATTCTGGGTGCTTGGGGGGCACAGTGGGAGGGCTTCTAGTGTCCTGGCCCCACTGGTGGACCTCCTGATGGCACCTGGGGCTTTTGGGCCACTGTGTGACGCAGAGGGTTGGACTGGATGGGCCATTGGCCTGACCCAACATGGCTTCTCTTATGTTTTTAAGCCCCCCCCCCATAAAGGTCTCTCAGGGCCAGAGCTGGGGGGCTGGTTTGCTGCTTTGAATTTGGGGGAGTAACTTAGGGCCTGGAAACAGATCCAGAGCTCCTAAGCAGGGAAGGACTGCAGCAGTCCGGCTGGCTTTGTGAAGTCTCTTGACTCTCCAGAGGGATTCTTCAAAGGGGGGAGGAAGGAGGATGGATCAGTGGAGAAAATGACCGCAGGCCAAATGCGGCTCTCCCTGCCCACATAGTTCCCCTCTGAGTCTGTCTCTTTGAGCTGGAAACCACCCTGGGCAGGACATGGAAACAGCAGGAGAAAACCGGCCCTGCTATCCACCTTTCTGCCTACAAGGCAGCTATTAAAGGCACCACCCCCATTGGGTTGCCAGGTCTGGCTCAGGAAATACCTGGGGACTTTGGGGGTGGAGCCAGGAGACTTTGGGGGTGGAGCCAGGAGCGACTGAACAAACACGACTGAACTCTGACTGCATTCTGAAGAGAGTTCTGGCCGTCACATTGAAAGGGACCGCACTCCTTTTAAATGGCTTCCCTTTGCCGGAAATAATGGAGGATGGGGGCACCTTCTTTTGGGGGCTCATAGAATCGTAGAGTTGGAAGGTACCTCTATGGTCATCTAGTCCAACCCCCTGCACAATGCAGGAAACTCACAAACACCTCCCCCTCAATTCACAGGATCTTCATTGCTGTCAGATGGTCATCTAGCCTCTTAAAAAAACCAAGGAATGAGAGCCCACCACCTCCCAAGGAAGCCTGTTCCACTGAGGAATCGTTCTAATGGTCAGGAAGTTCTTCCTAACTTTGAGCCAGAAACTCTTTTGTTTTAATTTCAACCCATTGGTTCTGGTCCTACCTTCCGGGGCCACAGAAAACAATTCCACGCCATCCTCTATATGACAGTCTTTCAAGTACTTGAAGATGGTGATCATATCACCTCTCAGCCACCTTCTCTCCAGGCTAAACATGCCCAGCTCCTTCAATCTTTCATCATAGGACTTGGTCTCCAGACCTCTCACCATCTTCGTTACCCTCCTCTGGACTCCAGCTTGTCTATATCCTTCTTAAAATATGGTGCCCAAAACTGAACACAAGACTCCAGGTGAGGTCTTACCAGAGCAGAGTAAAGCGAAACCATCACTTCACGTGATCTGGACACTACTGTTGATACAGCCCAAAATTGCATTTGCCTTTTTAGCCACCGCATCACGCTGTTGATTCATGTTCAGCATATGATCCACTAAGACCCCTAGATCCTTTTCGCATATACTACTGCTAAGGCAAGTCTCCCCCATCCTATAACCATGGATTGGATTTTTCATACCTAAATGCAGAACTTTACATTTATCCCTGTTAAAATTCATTGTATTGATTTTAGCCCACTTTTCCAGCCTGTCAAGGTCATCCTGTATCCTGTTTCTGTCTTATTCTGTGTTTGCAACCCCTCCTAATTTAGTATCATCTGCAAATTTAATAAGCATTCCCTCTATTCCTTCATCCAAATCATTGATAAAGATGTTGGACAAAATAGGTCCCAGGACAGATCCTTGAGGCACTCCACTTGTCACTCCTCTCCAAGAGGATGAGGAACCATTCACAAGCATAGAATTGGACCCCGTCCCCAGGGTTCAATTTTTTTGAAACTTGGGGGGATTTTTTGAGACGAGAGACCAGACGCTATGCTCAAAAAAACAGCCTCCCCAGATACCCAGTCTCCATAGGGTATAATGGAGTGCCCAGCAGACATTAACCCCGGCCCCTGTTTTCTGGTAACCCTGAAGTGGGGGGATGGCCTCCAAACCAGGGGATCCCCTGTCCCCAACTGGAAGATTTATACAAAAAACAAAGTACATGGCTGTGATATAAACAGGCTACCAGTCTTTTAAATAATTTTTAAATATGTTTACATGCTTTTAAACTATAAAATTGCTCCAGACTTAATCAATGTATTTGACACAAAAGTTCACATTGGGTGCGGTCACATTTACCATTAAATCCATCTTTAACGTGCCTCTGTTATAATCCATTGCACCAATTCCCCGATCAGACAACAATCGGGTTCCCATGCTATCCCGTGTTGATCCCGTCGCTGGTCGATCAGAGCACTCTACCGGACCTCTTTTCAAGAGATGGCGATCCGCATTAGCGCAGGTGCAGTGATGCCCGCTATCGCTGTTTGGTTTCGTTAAGAGGAACTAGAATCAGCATTTCAGCACATGCGCATTTGCACTGGCTACTCCGTTTGCACTACTTTTTCAGAACGAGCGCTTCGCATGCTGCAAAAAGCGCAGGATTGCAAAGCAGCTCACATCCATAGTTCATGTAGTTAACATTTATTTTCAAAACTGAGTTTTATTTCCGTAAAGAGGGTCAAATAAGCGATTTATCGAGCCAACATTTGCTCGATCATTCAATTGCGCAATGATATCCCTTGTAGTGTGCTTTTGGCGGGAAGCGCTGGTGCGCTTCCGACGAGTCGCCACCGATGGCGCGTTCAAACACAGAAAATCCGCTCAGGAACCATTTTAAGTGTTCTGTTCCGGATTTAAAGCAGTATCAAAGTAATCCTCAACCAAGGCGCATCAGCATGGGACTTGCACGAGCTAACCACCATTCGCAGATGCTGACGTATGGACAACCACTGAAAATCCATAGTTTTATCTAAACCCCTCTTGAAAGTGGCTATACTTGTGGCCACCACCACCTCCTGTGGCAGTGAATTCCACATGTTAATCACACTTCTTCACCCAAAGGGTGATTAACATGTGGAATTCACTGCCACAGGAGGTGGTGGCGGCCACAAGTATAGCCACTTTCAAGAGGGGTTTAGATAAAACTATGGAGCATAGGTCCATCAGTGGCTATTAGCCACAGTGTGTGTGTATATATAATTTTTTTTGCCACTGTGTGACACAGAGTGTTGGACTGGATGGGCCGTTGGCCTGATCCAACATGGCTTCTCTTATGTTCTTATGTGACACAGAGTGTTGGACTGGATGGGCCGTTGGCCTGACCCAACAGGGCTTCTCTTATGTTCTTATGTGACACAGAGTGTTGGACTGGAGGGGCCATTGGCCTGACCCAACAGGGCTTCTCTTATGTGACACAGAGTGTTGGACTGGATGGGCCGTTGGCCTGATCCAACAGGGCTTCTCTTATGTTCTTATGTGACACAGAGTGTTGGACTGGAGGGGCCATTGGCCTGACCCAACAGGGCTTCTCTTATGTTCTTATGTGACACAGAGTGTTGGACTGGATGGGCCATTGACCTGATCCAACAGGGCTTCTCTTATGTTCTTATGTGACACAGAGTGTTCGACTAGATGGGCCATTGGCCTGATCCAACAGGGCTTCTCTTATGTTCTTATGTGACACAGAGTGTTGGACTGGAGGGGCCACTGGCCTGATCCAACATGGCTTCCCTTATGTTCTTATGTGACACAGAGTGTTGGACTGGAGGGGCCACTGGCCTGATCCAACATGGCTTCCCTTATGTTCTTATGTGACACAGAGTGTTGGACTGGAGGGGCCACTGGCCTGATCCAACAGGGCTTCTCTTATGTTCTTATGTGACACGGAGTGTTGGACTGGATGGGCCGTTGGCCTGATCCAACATGGTTTCTCTTATGTTCTTAATCCGACATGCTTCCGGACTCCACTCATGCCAGTAACGGGATATAATGAACGTCTGACCGCACCCATTGAGAACCATAAAATGCATTTGAATCCTTATAAACAGAGCCCATAATGATTAACTGATACAGCATACACATAACTAGTTAATAATATAATAAGACGCGTTTCGTGTTCCCGCTTCATCGGTATTACGATTTCTTCCACTTGTGCGGTATATTACAAGGGAGTAAGCCAGTTCCCTTTACTAGAAGCATAGTAAAGCCTTCCAGTCCATCGCTAGCCACAACACTCTCCATACAAATTGGATACAAGCACTGAGGCTTCATGAAGGAACCCCCTTGAAAATATAGATAACAAAACTCTAATACAGGCTGTTTGTGAACGAATATGATGTACTTCAACTGGGGATTGGCAACCCTACCGCCCCCCCAAAAGTCTCTTTTGGAGAGATTAGGGCCGCCGGCCGCCAGAAGGGGACCGGAGATCTTCTGGAATGGCAACTAATTTCTGGACGAGAGAGAGAGAAAGAACAGCTTCTTTGGAAGGTGGACTCTATGACGTTATGCCGGGGTGCCACATGTGGTTCTTGTACACATACTGTGTGGCTCTCAAAGCCCCCCCCACCCCCGATCAGCCAGCTTGAAAAAGGCATTTGTCTTTTTAAATCCCTCCACCAAGCCAGCCAGCAGCTTGGAGAACACGTTTAAAGTTGTTTTCTTTCCACCTCTCCCTCCCTCTCCCATTTATTTCCTTCCTTCCTTCCTTGCTTCCTCTTCTCAGACATCCGATGTTCATGTCTTGCGGCTCTCAAACATCGGATGTTTATTTTGTGTGGCTCTTACGTTAACCAAGTTTGGCCACCCCTGCGTTATACTCTGCTGAGGCCCTAGGGAGCCCCGTGGCGCAGAGTGTTAAAGCTGCAGTACTGCAGTCCCAAGCTCTGCTCACGACCTGAGTTCGATCCCCGGTGGCAGCTGGGTTTTCAGGTAGCCGGCTCGAGGTTGACTCAGCCTTCCATCCTTCTGAGGTCAGTAAAATGAATACCCAGCTTGCTGGGGGGGAAGTGTAGATGACTGGGGAAGGCAATGGCAAACCACCCTGTAAAAAGTCTGCCATGAAAACGTTGTGAAAGCAATGTCACCCCAGAGTCAGAAATGACTGATGCTTGCACAGTGGACTTTTCCTTTTTCCTTACGTTAACCAAGTTTGGCCACCCCTGCGTTATACTCTGCTGAGGCCTAGGGTTGCCAAGTACAATTCAAGACTTTGGGGGGTGGAGCCAGGAGACTGGGGTTGGAGAAAGGTTGTGACAAGCATAATTGAATTCCAAAGGGAGTTCTGGCCATCACATTTAAAGGGACCGCACGCCTTTTAAATGCCTTCCCTCCGTTGGAAATAATGAAGGACCAGGGCACCTTCTTTTGGGGCTCATAGAATTGGAACCTCTGGTTTTCCCGCTCTATGGTTTTCCTGGACACTCTAGCAATATGGTAACATAGAATTTCCCTCCCAAATTGCTACAGCGTTCAGGAAAACCATAATTTCCCCAGAAACTCCAAGAGCAGCAGGTGCACGACATCATTGCGCCTTCGAAAGGGGATCCCCCTACTGGCCCAATGCGGGCTGGTGGGTTGGGGACCTCCTGAGTGGGAGAACCCCCGCCCCCCTCCCCCCCTCGGCCTGAGAGCTTGACAGCCCTAAATCCAGAGAAGACTACAGGGCTTCTGATTCACCACAAGATATCTGATGGGCTGGGCAGATTAAAATCACCTTGTTTCAGTGGCAGCTGCCACGACGGTCTGGTTTTTATTCTCACTCCCCTTTCCCAGGGTATTTTTTAAGTCACCCCCTTCTCCCCTCCCCTCTCTGTGCCTGGTTCCACCTCCTGCGGCAGCCATTTTGTGGTTGTGCCCACCATCCTATCCCAGAATTCTGTTGATGCCCACGGGCTCTCAAAGGTTGGGGTTATCTGCTCTACAAGGACTTTGTGCCTACAGGCGAGGCAGATAGACATGCTTCATCTCTGTCCTGTGAGAAGGTCAGCCTCCTCCTCCCCATATCATGGGTTCACGCTTGCGGTTTGCCCCAGAGCTGGGGGTTCTAGTTTCAGCCACCATGTTTCATTTCATCCATTCATTCTTAACCGCCTGGTTTCTTCTGTAAAAGTTTTGATGGTTTCGTCTCGAGGCTTCTGGAGGTTTCAGAATCGCTCAAGGTGAGGAACTGAAGTTTCGGTTACCACCCCCAGTGTTTGGTGGTGGTATAGAGCCTTATCCTTAATTTTTGTTGCTCAGTTGCACGCTCGATTCCAATTCTTTGCAACCCCATGGACCAAGTCACGCCAGGCCCTCCGGTCTTCCACCATCCTCCGAAGTCTGCTCAAATTCGTGTTGGTTACATCAGTAACGCTGCCCAGCCATCTCCTCTTTTTAGGGTTGCCAAGTCCAATTCAAGAAATATCTGGGGACTTTGGGGGTGGAGCCAGGAGCAAGGTTGTGACAAGCACAATTGAACTCTGAGGGGGTTCTGGCCATCACATTTAAAGGGACAGCACACCTTTTCAATGCCTTCCTTCCATAGGAAATAATGAAGGATAGGGGCACCTTCTTTTGGGGCTCATAGAATTGGACCCCCTGGTCCAATCTTTTTGAAACTTGGAAGGTATTTTGGGGAGAGGCACTAGATGCTATACTGAAAATTTGGTGCCTCTATCTCAAAACACAGCCCCCCCACCAGAGCCCCTGATACCCACGGATCAATTCCCCATCATCCCCTATGGGAATCGTTCATGGAGGTGCATGATGGCTCTGGGGGCGGGGCTTCCCCCGCCGGCCAGCTGGCTGGGGGAGGGGGGAAGCCTGTAAAACCGGGGGATCCCCCTCTGGGACCTGGGGATTGGGAAGCCTACCTCTTTTGCCGTCCCCTTCTTTTGCCTTCTGTCTTTCCCAGCATCAAGGTCTTCTCCAGTGAGTGCTCCCTTCTCATTGGGTGGCCAAAGTATCTGAGCTTCAGCTTCAGCATCTCACCTTCCAGGGAACAGTCTGGGTTGATTTCCCTTAGGGCTGACTGATTGGATCTTCTTGCAGTCCGAGGGACTCTCAAGAGTCTTCTCCAGCACCACAGCTCTAAAGCATCTATTCTTCTGCGCTCGGCCTTCCTTATGGTCCAACTCTCACAGCCATACATTACTACAGGGAATACCATCGCTTTGACTATATGGACTTTTGTTGGCAGGGTGATGTCTTTCCCAGCATCAGGGTCTTCTCCAGTGAGCGCTCCCTTCTCATTTGCTGGCCAAAGTATTGGAGCTTCAGCTTCAGCATCTCACCTTCCAGGGAACAGTCTGGGTTGATTTCCCTTAGGACTGACTGATTGGCTCTTCTTGCAGTCCAAGGGACTCTCAAGATTCTTCCCCAGCACCACAGCTCAAAAGCATCTATTCTTCTGCGCTCGGCCTTCCTTATGGTCCAGCTCTCACAGCCATACATTACTGCTGGGAATACCATCACTTTGACTATACGGACTTTTGTGGGCAGGGTGATGTCTCTACTTTTTATTATACTGCCCAGGTTCATCATAGCTGTCCTCCCCAATTATTACCCTTAATAAATTGCCATTAATAAATGAATACCCTTAATAAATCTTCCTTTTTGAGCAACAGAGAAGCACGTCACAGATGTCGCAAAAAATGGTTAATCTTTTAAAGTCCCATGTTCTTTGGCTTCCCCTTCTCTTTTCATTCCTGGCTTCTTTTGCCTTTCCTGAGCTTCCAGCCAACTGTGGAGTATTCAGCCCCATTAAATAAACCCCTGGCCATTAACTCTGTATGGCAGTTATCTCTAGAATTCTGCTCCCGTGTTTTGAACAGTCGGGATCCTGCAGGATCAGAGTTGCCCTGCAGCTGAATCTGTTTCTGATGCTAGCAGGGTTTGGTCCTAGATGCGAAATGATACCAGAAGACATGCCTCTGAGCATGTGTAAAGTGCATTCTCCACGGTCACTGTTTCTGAGCAGATATTTATGGGGAACTTCGCACGAAGCCAGTCTGGCAGGCAAAGACACCACCAAGAAGAAGATATTGGATTTGTATCCCTCCCTCCACTCTGAAGAGTCTCAGAGTGGCTCACAATCTCCTTTCCCTTCCTCCCCCACAACAGACACCCTGTGAGGTGGGTGGGGCTGAAGAGGGCTCTCCCAGAAGCTGCCCTTTCAAGGACAGAGAGCGGCCTACAATCTCGTTTCCCTTCCTCCCCCACAACAGACACCCTGTGAGGTGGGTGGGGCTGAGAGGGCTCTCCCAGCAGCTGCCCTTTCAAGGACAGAGAGCGGCCTACAATCTCCTTTCCCTTCCTCCCCCACAACAGACACCCTGTGAGGTGGGTGGGGCTGGAGAGGGCTCTCCCAGCAGCTGCCCTTTCAAGGTCAGAGAGTGGCCTACAATCTCCTTTCCCTTCCCCCCCCCCCAACAGACACCCTGTGAGGTGGGTGGGGCTGGAGAGGGCTCTCCCAGAAGCTGCCCTTTCAAGGACAGAGAGTTGCCTACAATCTCCTTTCCCTTCCTCCCCCACAACAGACACCCTGTGAGGTGGGTGGGGCTGGAGAGGGCTCTCACAGCAGCTGCCCTTTCAAGGACAACCTCTGCCAGAGCTATGGCTGACCCAAGGCCATGCTAGCAGGTGCAAGTGGAGGAGTGGGGAATCAAACCCGGTTCTCCCAGATAAGAGTCCGCACACTTAACCACTACACCAAACTGGCTCTCCAAGTGTCTGTGGGGGAATGTCCATATGGACATTTCCTCTGTCGCCCCTGTGAGGAAGGGGCAGAGCTGCAGTTGCCAACCTCCAGGTCAGCAGGGGAAAATGGCGAAAACCTCCGCAAAGACCAGCCTCTTATCACATACAAAAATTGAATGCATTTACAAATAGGCATCATGCAGTCATCCACAATAAATACAAATATTAAGTGCAAACAAAGGAACATCTATGACCCCGCCCACAGTCATTTAAAATGGAAGTCCATGTCCGTAATTTCTTAACAACGAGGTGCGGGTCACGATTCCAACGATGCAGTTCTCCACGGAGACCGATGCTCCTATGTTCAATTGCACAGCTAGGCACAAAGTGATGCGTATCGTTTTGCCGAGTCCCCCCCCCCGCAGGCTCTGGCGAGTGATGTCATCTCTATTGTACCATAGAGTTTTCCCTCTCAAATTGCTAGAGCATCCAGGAAAATCATAGAGTTTTCCCGGGAACGCCTAGAGTGGCTGGCACACGATGTCGCTGGTGTGATGACATCACTTGCGGGTGACGTCATTGCGCCAGCGACGTCGGGGGAGGTTCCCCCTGCCGGCCTGGAGAACCCCCACCCAGAACAGGAGATGCTTGGCAGCTCTGCTATTTACTGAGTCGTTAAAAACTTATTCCTCCATCTGCTGGTTGTGTTTCGCTCACTTTTGACTTTATTTGGGCTCTTTCTACATCTTTTTACAAAAGCATCATTTTTTGGTGATCCGTGTAGGAATTACAGTATTGGGCCAGGATGGAGGAGGCCTGAATTCCAGTCCACCGCTTGGCCGTTGGTGGTATTTATTTACAACATTTCAACCAAGGTGCCCAATTTGGGTTGCCAACCTCCAGATGGGGCCTGGAGAGGTCCCAGATTTACAACTGGTTTCTGGTTACAGAACTCAATTGCCTTGCAGGAAATGGCCTCCTTGAGGGTGTGAACATTATGGCATCACTTCCTTCCCCTCACGAACCCCAACCTGCCACTCCACCATGCTGGCTGCCACCAAATTTGGCTTCCATGCTAATTCGGCATTGCAGACTTCTCAGAAGAGGCCTTCAAAGTAGAGGTGTTTAGAGTTCATACCGAAGACAGACAGACAGAGACACATGGATAAATAGACAGATGGAGAGAGGGGAAGAGAGAGAGAGAGAGAGATACAGACAGGTAGAAAAAGTCCAGCAAGAACTCCTTTGCATATTAGGCCACACCCTTGATGCCACCATTGTTTCACACAGGGCTTTTTTTGGTAGAAAAAGTCCAGCAGAAACTCTTTTGCATATTAGGCCACACCCCCGATGTCACCATTGTTTCACACAGGGCTTTTTTGGTAGAAAAAGTCCAGGAGGAATCCATTTGCATATTAGGCCACATCCCAGATGTCAAAACTGTTTCACACAGGGCTTTTTGGGTAGAATAAGTCCAGCAGGAACTCCTTTGCATATTAGGCCACACCCCCGATGCCACCATTGTTTCACACAGGGCTTTTTGTAGAAAAGGTCCAGCGGGAACTCCTTTGCATATTAGGCCACACCCCCGATGTCACCATTGTTTCACACAGGGCTTTTTGTAGAAAAAGTCCAGCGGGAACTCCTTTGCATATTAGGCCACTCCCCCTGATGCCAAGTCAGCTGGGACTGCGTTCCTGTGCATTCTTGCTCAAAAAAACAAAGCCCTGCAGACATACAAATAGACAGACACACATAAATGGACAGACAGACAGATAAACAGGCTAGATAGATAGAAAGACAGACGGACCCAGGTGGGCAGGCATGTTAGTTTGAAGCAGTAGGACAAATTTTGCGTCCAGCGGCACTTTTATGAGCAACGAAGTCTTATTCAACCTCACGCCTTGGAAGGTGCTGGACTCAACATTTTTGTTCTACATAGAAAGATAGACAGAGGCAGGACTTTTTTTTTGTAGCAGAACTCCTTTGCATTTTAGGCCACACACCCCTGAGGTAGCCAATCCTCCTGGAGCTTATAGTAAGCCCTGTAAAAAGAGCCCTGTAAGCTCTTGGAGGATTGGCTACATCAGGGGTGTGTGGCTTATTATGCAAAGGAGCTCCTGCTACAAAAATAGCTCTGGGCAGGAGAGAGAGAGAGAGAGGGAATGAGAGATGATAGCTAGAATATACCCCCTTCGCCTGCAGGAGAGCCATTAGTGACGCAAGATCCACGAAGCGCTGAAGCCTCTCTGTCTGCCTGTTTTGTGCAGCACTTGTGGCGGGAACATCCCCCTAGGTTTGGCCACTATGACGGGAGCCGGGAGCAAAGAGAACAAACAAACAGAAGGGCACATCTGGCCTGCAAAGGGCTGTGCAGGAAACCAGGAGCTCGCTGCGATCGGGAGCTCTGCCAGGGATGCGCTGTCTCACAGAGTTCCCAGGAGCACTCTCCTGGCTGCCAGATGTGCCACAGCTGTCTGGGCTGCTTCCGCCCCCACCTCCAGGAAGATCTGCTGCTTCTTCCCCCCTCTGCCCGTGCGTCCTTTCTGCCAACTCATGATTCCCTAGGTGCCCTCCCAAATTCAAGAAATATCTGAGGATTTTGGGGGTGGAGCCAGGAGCCAGGTTGTTACAAGCATCATTGAACTCCAAAGGGAGTTGTGGCCATCACATTAAAAGGACCGCATGCCTTTTAAATGCCTTCCCTCCTTTGGAAATAATGAAGGATAGGGGCGCCTTCTTTTGGGGCTCATAGAATTGGACCCACTGGTTCAATCCTTTTGAAACTTGGAGGGTATTTTGGGGAGAGGCAGGGGATGCTATGCTGAAAATATGGTGCCTCTGCCTCGAAAAAAAAGGCCCCCCACAGAGCCCCAGATACCCTCGGATCAATTCTCCATTATACCCTATGGGAATCGGTCCCCATAGGGAATAATGGAGTGCCCAGCAGACATTTCCCTCCCTCCCATTTTCTGAAGTGGGGTAAGGCCTCCAATCTAGGGGATCCCCTGCTCCCACCTGGGGATTGACAACCTTAGTAGTGACACAAGAAAGAGCCTTCGTAGGCATGACCTTCTCGGTTGTGGCACCAAAATGTTGGAACTCCCTTTGCAAGCAGATTCCTCAATCTCCCTCTTTTGGTGTCTCTTTGCTGGTACGTGAAGACTGTTTTGTTTCTCTTGGCATACCCCCCTGTAACAGTTACTGGCCTTCTTCTAGCCAGTTTGGTGTAGTGCAGGGGTCCTCAACCTTTTTAAATAGGGGGCCAGTTCACTGTCCCTCAGACTGTTGGAGGGCCGGACTGCCGTTACTGTACAAGGCCGCGGGCCGTCAGTTCTCCGTCTTCTGCATCTCTCTCCCTTCCCCACACCACACACCCCGGCCTGGGAACTCACCTCACCTCGGTATCGCCTCACACTCTGTCTCCGCCGCCTCAGCCCAGTGCCGGAAGCGTGCGTTGCTAACGCGAGTTTAGGTCGAATGTCACTTCCGGTCTGATTTTGCCATAACCCGGCGGGCCGCATAAACGTCCTCAGCGGGCCGCATCTGGCCCGCGGGCCGTAGGTTGAGGACCCCTGGTGTAGTGGTTAAATGCGCAGACTCTTATCTGGGAGAACCAGGTTTGATTCCCCACTCCTCCTCCACATGCACCTGCTGGGTAACCTTGGGTCAGTCACAGTTGTCTCAGAGCTCTCTCAGTCCCACCAACCTCACAGCAGCCCCGTAGCCAGAAATTTTTGGGTGGGGGGCCCAGGGCATAAAATTTTGGGATGGGGGGCTGTGGAGGCTTGGCTGCTTCTTCCAGCGGCCAGGCCCCCAGCTCGCTCACTCTCATGTTCTTGAGTGTGGGAAGAGCCTAGGGAGAGCGGCGGCGGCAAAAACGAGGCCGTGGGGAGAGCGGAGGAGGCAGGGAAGAGCCTGGGGAGAGCAGCAGCGGGGAAAACGGGGCTGTGGGGAGAGCGGGAGAGGCAGGGAAGAGCTCGGGGAGAGCAGCAGTGGGGAAAACGGGGCTGTGGGGAGAGTGGGAATGAGCGGCGGGGAAAGGAGGGGCCATACAGGAGGAAGGGGGGGTTGGGTGGAGGGGCTCCTGAAGCTTTCTGAGAGTTCCACCTCCTCCTTCCCACCTTGTCCATTGAATAGTAGGTGCAGCTGCATAACAATCCCTGGATGAGCTCCACCACCTATTTTTCGACAAAGCGACCCTTGGGTGTGCGGCATATGCGAATGAGTTATGTCAATGAGTTGTCCTATTGAGCTCTGGCCCCTCTTTTTCGACACAAATGACCCCTTCACCACCTGATCGGGTGGAAAGGCAGCATAAAAACATTCTCAGTGCAATAACAATAAAACCAACAGAGCAAAGGCGAGGTACGGTTTTGGACCCGTCCTCTTTGTTTTCTCCTTTCCCCCTTTCGGGAGCCAGTGGGGTGTAGTGGTGAAGTACGCGAACTCTTATCTGGGAGAACCGGGTTTGATTCCCCCACTCCTCCACTTAGGGTTGCCAAGTCCCCTGTGCTCCCCGGTGGGGGACTTTTGCAATTCTACCATAGAGTTTCCCCTCCCAAATGGCTAGAGTGTCCAGGAAAAAAAACCCATAGAGTTTCCCTGGAAACGCCTAGAGTGGTCACTGTGTGACGTCACCAGCACGATGATGTCACTTCCAGGTGATGTCATCACGCCAACAACGTCGAGGGAGGTTCCCCCCCGCTGGCCTGCTGTGGGCCGGTGGGTTGGGAACCTCCCCGGCAGCCCTCCCTCCACTTGCAGCTGCTGGAATAGCCTTGGGTCAGCCATAGCTCTGGCAGAGGTCCATGAAAGGGCAGCTGCTGTGAGAGCTCTCTCAGCCCCACCCACCTCAAAAGGGTGTCTGCTGTGGCGGAGGAAGATAAAGGAGATTGTGAGCCGCTTTGAGATTCGCAATGGAGGGCGGGATATAAATCCAATATCTTAGAATCACAGAATCCTAGAGTTGGAAGGGACCCTCAGGGTCATCTAGTCCAACCCCCCTGCACAATGCAGGAAACTCACAAACACCTCCCCCTATATTCACAGGATTCTTCTTCTTTCTTCACCTCTCCCTTTATTTCCTTTCTGTGCCCTCCTCTCTTTGGCAGCTTCTCCCCCGCACCCCCCAACCCGCCCCCCCCCCCCCGTATAATTTTGCAACCAATTGTCCCTGGTTGTGTTTGGTAGCTTCCCCCTCTCCCTTTCCCAACCCCACAAACTCCAAGATTGCATCTCCTTGCGCGGAGAGCGCATTTTCCCAGGGTGCTTGGGGGGAAACTGACATGCTAGGGCCTTAGAACCTCCCTTCTGTGGCTGGCAACACCATGCTCAGAAGCAGAGAGATGGAGAAAAGGGGGGGTGGGTCTGGAAATGTGATATTTATGACTGACTCCCACTGAATTGGGAAACAGGGAGGGCAGAATTGAAAGGCGGCCTTGTCAAAGCTCAGACTTTTCCCCAGGGTGGGTGGGAAGAAGGCAGGGGATCCTTTATCCGGCCAGGGAGAAAGGGGCCTCCATATGTCCCATCAATTAGGGATTAGAAGCCGCATTAATAAGGCCCCCCCCCCCTACTGGCTCGGAATCAGCAGCTCAGCTGCAGAGGAGAGAAGGGAAAGGTCAACATTAACACCGCTGGGTGCAGACAGGGCTCCTCTCGCTAGGTAATTTTCTGGCAGGCTGTTGGAGGGGGGTGGATGTGCAACCCCCATGCTTTTAAATCCACCCCCCTTGTTGGGGGGAGGAGGAAGGAGGAGGGGTGCGTTGACTGCAGAGCCAGCAGAGACCATGAAGCCATCCTGGAGGAAATTAAATCCTGCGGGAATCTTGCAAGGCCGCTGTGTGTGTGTGTGTGTGTTTGCGGGGGTGAGGGGAGAAGGAGATTAGCAGTCTGTGCCTGATCTCCCAGTAGGCTGCAGCCACTGGAAGGGTCATAAGAACATAAGAGAAGCCATGCTGGATCAGGCCAATGGCCCATCCAGTCCAACACTGTGTCACATAAGAACATAAGAGAAGCCCGGTTGGATCAGGCCAATGGCCCATCCAGTCGAACACTCTGTGTCACATAAGAACATAAGAGAAGCCCTGTTGGATCAGGCCAATGGCCCATCCAGTCCAACACTCTGTGTCACATAAGAACATAAAAGAAGCCCTGTTGGATCAGGCCAATGGCCCATCCAGTCCAACACTCTGTGTCACATAAGAACATAAGAGAAGCCCTGTTGGATCAGGCCAATGGCCCATCCAGTCCAACACTCTGTGTCACATAAGAACATAAGAGAAGCCCTGTTGGATCAGGCCAATGGCCCATCCAGTCCAACACTGTGTCACATAAGAACATAAGAGAAGCCCTGTTGGATCAGGCCAATGGCCCATTCAGTCGAACACTCTGTGTCACATAAGAACATAAGAGAAGCCCTGTTGGATCAGGCCAATGGCCCATCCAGTCGAACACTCTGTGTCACATAAGAACGTAAGAGAAGCCCTGTTGGATCAGGCCAATGGCCCATCCAGTCCAACACTCTGTGTCACATAAGAACATAAGAGAAGCCCTGTTGGATCAGGCCAATGGCCCATCCAGTCGAACACTCTGTCACATAAGAACATAAGAGAAGCCCTGTTGGATCAGGCCAATGGCCCATCCAGTCCAACACTATGTCACATAAGAACATAAGAGAAGCCCTGTTGGATCAGGCCAATGGCCCATCCAGTCCAACACTCTGTCACATAAGAACATAAGAGAAGCCCTGTTGGATCAGGCCAATGGCCCATCCAGTCGAACACTCTGTGTCACATAAGAACATAAGAGAAGCCCTGCTGGATCAGGCCAATGGCCCATCCAGTCGAACACTCTGTGTCACATAAGAACATAAGAGAAGCCCTGTTGGATCAGGCCAATGGCCCATCCAGTCGAACACTCTGTGTCACATAAGAACATAAGAGAAGCCCTGTTGGATCAGGCCAATGGCCCATCCAGTCCAACACTCTGTGTCACATAAGAACATTAGAGAAGCCATGTTGGATCAGACCAATGACCCATCCAGTCCAATACACTGTGTCACATAAGAACATAAGAAAAGCCATGTTGGATCAGGCCAATGGCCCATCCAGTCCAACACTCTGTGTCACATAAGAACATTAGAGAAGCCATGTTGGATCAGGCCAATGGCCCATCCAGTCCAACACTCTGTGTCACATAAGAACATAAGAAAAGCCATGTTGGATCAGGCCAATGGCCCATCCATTCCAACACTCTGTGTCACATAAGAACATTAGAGAAGCCATGTTGGATCATGCCAAAGGCCCATCCAGTCCAACACTCTGTGTCACACAGTGGCCAAAAAACCCAAGTGCCATCAGGAGGTCCACTAGTGGGGCTAGAAGCCCTCCCACTGTGTCCCAAGCACCCAGAATACAGAGCATCACTGCCCCAGACAGAGAGTTCCAACAATACGTTGTGCCTAAGAGCCACTGATGGACCTCTGCTCCAGATGTTTACTCAATCCCCTCTTGAAGCTCTCTATGCTTGTAGCCGCAGCCACCTCCTGTGGCAGTGATTTGCACGTGTTAATCATCCTTTGGGTGAAGAAGGACTTCCTTTTATCCATTCTAACCCGACTGCTCAGCAATTTCATTAACATAAGAACATAAGAGAAGCCAAGTTGGATCAGGCCAATGGCCCATCCAGTCCAACACTCTGTGTCATACAGTGGCCAAAAAACCCCTCAAATCCAAGTGTCATCAAGAGATCCACCAGAGTGGCTAAAAGCCCTCCCACTGTGCCCCCTCCCCTCCAAGCACCAGAATACAAAGCATCACTACCCCAGACAGAGTGTTCCAACAATACTCTGTGGCTAAGAGCCAGTGATGGGCCTCTGCTCCATATGCTTATCCAACCCCCTCTTGAAGCTGGCTATGCTTGTAGCCGCCTAGGCTTCCCAATCCCCAGGTCCCAGAGGGGGATCCCCCGGTTTTACAGGCTTCCCCCCTCCTCCAGCCAGCTGGCCGGTGGGGGAAGCCCCGCCCCCAGAGCCATCATGCACCTCCATGAACGATTCCCATAGGGAATGATGGGGAATTGATCCATGGGTATCAGGGGCTCTGGTGGGGGGCTGTGTTTTGAGATAGAGGCACCAAATTTTCAGTATAGCATCTAGTGCCTCTCCCCAAAATACCTTCCAAGTTTCAAAAAGATTGGACCAGGGGGTCCAATTCTATGAGCCCCAAAAGAAGGTGCCCCTATCCTTCATTATTTCCTATGGAAGGAAGGCATTGAAAAGGTGTGCAGTCCCTTTAAATGTGATGGCCAGAACCCCCTCAGAGTTCAATTGTGCTTGTCACAACCTTGCTCCTGGCTCCACCCCCAATGTCTCCTGGCTCCACCCCCAAAGTCTCCTGGCTCCACCCCCAAAGTCCCCAGATATTTCTTGAATTGGACTTGGCAACCCTATAGCCGCCACCCCCTCCCGTGGCAGTGAATTCCACGTGTTAATCACCCTTTGGGTGTAGAAGGACTTCCTTTTGTCCGTTCTAACCCGACTGCTCAGCAATTTCATGGGATGCCCGCGAGTTCTCATATTGTGAGAAAGGGAGAAAACGATGTGTTTCTCAGTCCTGAGGGACCTCATTCAAGTGGCATGGAGGGAGGGGGGGGAGCAGAGAGGCTGAGATAGCAGGAAGCGGGGGCAATCAGGGCTTTTTGGGTAGAAAACGCCCAGCAGGAACTCGTTTGCATATTAGGCCACGCCCCCTGACACCAAGCCAGCCAGGGCTGCGTTCCCGCTCAAAAAAAAAAAGTCCCCGTGGTGATCATTGTTCCCTCTAATTACAGAGTCTCTTGGGCAAAAATTTGTGAGCGGCTGGCATTACAGTTGTGAGGAAAGGAAAGGTCCCCTGCGCAAGCACCAGTCGTTTCTGACTCCGGGGTGCCGTTGCTTTCAGAACGTTTTCACGGCAGACTTTTTCCGGGGTGATGATAATATGGGTTCAATTCGATTAACTGTGTTTTGATACAGGAATTATCGTCTGAATCTTAATTTTGTTTTCATCTTGACCTCTCTCCTTGGATAGAAAATGGTCTACATATCTAGATACATCTTTCTCACTTAAACAGGGGTGGCCAACGGTAGCTCTCCAGATGTTTTTTTTTGCCTACAACTCCCATCAGCCCCAGCCAGCATGGCCATGCTGGCTGGGGCTGATGGGAGTTGTAAGCAAAAAAACACCTGGAGAGCTACTGTTGGCCACCCCGACTTAAAATCCTTACTCGATATTTTATTGTATGCATGTAAGTATTTATGCTTGTTTACAACCTGATTCCATAAGTTTAATTAATGGTATATGAATATTAATATTGATATTAACGTATATATTTTTTTAAGTTCAATAAAAAATATAAAGAGAAAGACCAACAATCTCCGTGGCCGGGGAGGAACTTTTGTGAGTCTCTGCTCTCTTCTTTAGCTATCACAAATGTTGCGGGTCAATAAGGTCCTTCTGGACTCTTGTACGTTGGCAGTTGGGATGGTAGCTAGGGTTGCCAACCTCCGGGGGAGACCTGGAAATTTAGAGAATAACAAGCATTTCAGGCTGTAAGTTTTCAAGGGTCAAAGCTCCCTCTGTCAGCCACTAGGGTTGCCGAGACCAATTTGGGGACTTTGGGGGTGGAGCCAGGAGACTTTGGGGGTGGAGCCAGGAGACATCGGGGTGGAACCAGGAGACATTGGGGTGGAGCCAGGAGACTTTGGGGGTGGAGCCAGGTGTGACAAGCGTCATTGAACTCCAAAGGGAGTTCTGGCCATCACATTTAGAAGGACCACACACCTTTTAAATGCCTTCCCTCCATTGGAAATAACGAAGGATAGGGGCACCTTCTTTTGGGACTCATAGAATTGGATCCCCTGGTCCATTCCTTTCGAAACTTGGAGGGTATTCTGGGGAGAGGCACTGGATGCTATGCTGACAATTTGGTGCTTCTACCTCAAAAAACAGCCCCCCCAAGAGCCCCAGACACCTGTGGATCAATTCTCCCCTATGGGAATTGATCTTAATAGGGAATAATGGAGTGCCCAGGCCCAGCAGACATATCCCACCTCCCTTTCTGATGACCTTGAAGCAGGGGGAGGGCCTCCAAATCGGGAGATCCCCTGTCCCCACCTGGGGATTGGCAACCCTATCAGTTACGGATGAAGGTGGTGACTTTGTCTCTGGAAGACAGCTTACAGCAGGGATGGCCAAACTGCATTCTCCACACTGCCAGCTGGTTTGGCCTGGAGAAGTGACTTAAAGAGAGAAATGTCTTCTCCAAGCCAGCTGACTGGGCAGTGGGGGCTTCAAGAGACACGCCATATGTGTGAAAGAGCCACGTGTGGCTTGAAGTGTGTGTGCACTTGAAATACCTTGAATTAAACTTTGTTGGTCTTAAAGGGCCCACTGGGCTCAAACTGGATTCTGTGGATGCTGTCAGTGGTGAGCAAGGGAAATAATCCTTTGCGGCGATGTCTATTTAGGGAACTTTAAAGAAGGGAGGAGAACTGTATTTACCTTGAAACCAAGAAGCTTGCCCCAGAGCAGAGACCTCCTTGAAGGTCTCCCTTCCCGGAAGAAGAAGATGATGATATTGGATTTATACCCTGCCCTATACTCTGAATCTCAGAGCAGCTCACAATCTCCTTTCTCTTCCTCCCCCACAACAGACACCCTGTGAGGTGGGTGGGGCTGAGAGAGCTCTCCCAGAAGCTGCCCTTTCAAGGACAACTTCTACGAGAGCTATGACTGACCCAAGAGGAGGAGTGAGGAATCAAACCCGGTTCTCCCAGATAAGAGTCCACACACTTAAACCACTACACCAAACTGGCTCTCACCCTGCTTAGCCTCTGACTTAAGGTGACCCCAGCCAGGGGCTTTCAAGGCAAGCGAGAAGCAGGGGTGGCGGCCATGGCCTTCCTCTGCAGAGCCTTCCTTGGTAGTCTCCCTTCCAAGTACCAACCCTGCTTGGAGGCCCTCCCCCGCTTCAGGGTCATCAGAAAGCGAGGGGAGGGGAGGGAAAGAGGGGAATGTCTGCTGGGAACTCTGTTTTTCCCTAGGGAGATTTATTCCCATAGAAAATCATGGAGAATTGATCCGCGGGTATCTGGGGCTCTGGAAGGGGCTGTTTTTTGGGATATAGGCACCAAATTTTCAATATATCATCTAGTGCCTCTCCCCAAAGTACCCCCCAAGTTTCAAAAGGATTGGACGAGGGGGTCCAATTCTATGAGCCCCAAAAGAAGGTGCCCCTATCCTTCATTATTTCCTATGGAAGGAAGCCATTGAAAAGGTGTGCCGTCCCTTTAAATGTGAGGGCCTGAACTCCCTTTGGAGTTCAATTATGCTTGTCACAGCCTTGATCTTGGCTCCACCCCTAACGTCTCCTGGCTCCACCCCCAAAGTCCCCAGATATTTCTTGAATGGGACTTGGCAACCCTAGAGCCCCAAACGAATGAAAGGCATTAAAAAGGTGTGCAGTCCTTTTAAATGTGATGGGCAGAACTCCCTTGGAATTCAATTATGCTTGTCACACCCTTGCTCTTGGCTCCACCCCAATGTCTCCTGGCTCCACCCCCAAAGTCCCCAGATATTTCTTGAATTGGACTTGGCAACCCTAGATGGGGGGGAGAGGGAGGGAAAGGTGGAAAGAAAGCAACTTTAAAGGCATTCTCCAAGTTGCCAGCTGGCTTGGCTTGGAGAAGTGATTTAAACAGAAATGCCTTCTAGTCCCTTGATGGAGTGGTGGGCGCTTTGAGAGCTACACAATATGTGTGCGAGAGTCACATTGGCCGCCCCTGGGCTGTACCATGACACCTTCCCTTACCAGTAATAGGAAAGCATACATAAGTATTTTTTATTTATTTATTTATATTTATTTACGTTATATTTATATCCTGCCCATTCCGTACAGACTCAAGGCAGCTAACGGAATAAAATAGACAGTAAACAAAACGATATTAAAATGAGGGTTGCCAAGTCCAATTCAAGTAATATCTGGGGACTTTGGGGGTGGAGCCAGGAGACTTTGGGGGTGGAGCCAGGAGCAAGGGTGTGACAAGCTTACTTGAACTCCAAAGAGAGTTTCGGCCACCACGTTTTACAGGACCGCACATCTTTTAAATGCCTTCCCTCCATTGGAAATAATGAAGGATAGGGGCACCTTCTTTGAGGGGTCATAGAATTGGACCCCCTGGTCCAATCTTTTTGAAACTTAGGGAGTATTTTAGGGAGAGCCACAGGATACTATACAGAAAATTTGGTGCCTCTACCTCAAGAAACAGGGCCCCCGGAGCCCCAGATACCCGTGGATAAATTATCCATTATTTCCTATGGGAATACATCTCCATAGGGAATAATAAAGTTCCCAGCAGACATTTCCCCCCCCCCCGCTTTCTGATGACCCTGAAGCGGGGGGAGGGCCTCCAAACCAGGGGAGTCCCCTGCCCCCACCTGGGGATTGGCAACCCTAATTAAAACAATAAACCAATAATCAGATCAATGACAATGGTGCTACTTCAGGCGGGTCATGTAATATTTTCTTTCTCATGCGCGCAGCTAAAAGCGCGATAGATCCAGACGTGGTGGCAGCCCTCTCCCGAGAGATGTTCTACGCCATCCGAAACAGTTCAGTCTTGCAGGCCCTGCGGAACTGCGATAAATCCCGCAGGGCCCTGATGGCTTCTGGGACTGGGAGGGTGTTCCAAAGTATTGGGGCCACAACCGAGAAGGCTCTTGCTCTGGTGGACCTGAGCCTAGCCTCCTTCAGCCCAGCGACAGCCAAAAGATTTTGAGAACTTGATCGCAGTGCTCTCTGGGGAACATGTGGGGCAAGGCGCTTCTGCAGATAGATAGGTCTTAGACAGGGGTCATTTTGTAGAGAAATAGGTGGTGGAGCTCATCCAGGGCTTGTTATGCAGCTGCACCTACTATTCAACAGACAAGGAGGTGGAACTCTCAGAAAGGTTTAGGGTTGCCAAATCCAATTCAAGAAATATCTGGGGACTTTGGGGGTGGAGCCAGGAGACATTAGGGGTGGAGCCAAGATCAAGGCTGTGACAAGTATAATTGAACTCCAAAGGGAGTTCTGGCCATCACATTTAAAGGGACGGCACACCTTTTCAATTCCTTCCTTCCTTCCATAGGAAATAATGAAGAATAGGGGCATCTTCTTTTGGGGCTCATAGAATTGGACCCCCTGGTCCAATCTTTTTTAAACTTGGGGGGTATTTTGGGGAGAGGCACTAGATGCTATACTGAAAATCTGGTGCCTCTACCCCAAAAAACAGCCCTCCTCAGAGCCCCAGATACCTGCGGTTCAATTCTCTATGATTTTCTATGGGAATAAATCTCCATAGGGAATAATAGAGTTCCCAGCAGACATTTCCCTCCCCTCCCCCCGCTTTCTGGTGACCCTGAAGCGGGGGGAGGGTCTCCAAACCGGGGGATCCCCTGCCCCCACCTGGGGATTGGCAACCCTAGAAAGGTTCAGGAGCTGTGCTCCTGTGAGTTCCCACTGAATCCGAGGCCTGGTCCTAGGCCATATAGGGCTTTAAAGGTTAATACCAGGACCCTGAAACGGATTCGGTACGCAACAGGTAGCCAGTGCAGCGCTCTCAGCACAGGCTGAATGTACTCCTGACAGGGAACCCCGTTAATAGCCTGGCTGCAGCATTCTGCACTAGGCTTCCCAATCCCCAGGTCCCAGAGGGGAAACCCCCCCCCCCCCGGTTTTACAGACTCCCCCCCTCCCCCAGCCAGCTGGCCGGCGGGGGAAGCCCCGCCCCCAGAGCCATCATGCACCTCTATGAACAATTCCCATAGGGAATGATGGGGAATTGATCGGTGGGTATCGGGGGCTCTGGGGGGGCTGTTTTTTGAGATAGAGGCACCGAATTTTCAGTATAGTATCTAGTGCCTCTTCCCAAAATACCTCCCAAGTTTCAAAAAGATTGGACCAGGGAGGTCCAATTCTATGAGCCCCAAAAGAAGGTGCCCCTATCCTTCATTATTTCCTATGGAAGGAAGGCATTTAAAAATTTGTGCAGTCCCTTTAAATGTGATGGCCAGAACTCCCTTTGGCGTTCAATGATGCTTGTCACACCCTTGCTCTTGACTCCGCCCCCAATGTCTCCTGGCTCCACCCCCAAAGTCCCCAGATATTTCTTAAATTGGACTTGGTAACCCTATTCTGCACCAGCTGCAGCTTCCGATTCTGACTCAAGGTCAGCCCCATGTGGAGTAGGGTTGCCAATCCCCAGGTGGGGGCAGGGGATCCCCCCGGTTTGGAGGCCCTCCCCCCACTTCAGGGTCATCAGAAAGCGGGGGGAGGGGAGGGAAATGTCTGCTGGGAACTCTGTTATTCCCTATGGAGTTTTATTCCCATAGAAAATAATGGAGAATTGATCCATGGGTATCTGGGGCTCTGGGGGGGGCTGTTTTTTGAGGTAGATGCACCAAATTTCCAGTACAGCATCTAGTGCCTCTCCCCAAAGTACCCCCCCAAGTTTCAAAACAATTGGACCAGGGGGTCCAATTCTATGAGCCCCAAACGAAGGTGCCCCTATCCTTCATTATTTCCGATGGAAGGAAGGCATTGAAAAGGTGTGCCGTCCCTTTAAATGTGATGGCCAGAACTCCCTTTGGAGTTCAGTTATGCTTGTCACAGCCTTGATCTTGGCTCCACCCCTAATGTCTCCTGGCTCCACCCCCAAAGTCCCCAGATATTTCTTAAATTGGACTTGGCAACCCTAATGTAGAGAGCGTTACAGTAATCGATTCTTGAGGTGACCGAGGTGTGGATCACTATTGCTGCCATCGTCATAACTGACTTATGGTGGATCCAGAAAGAGGCATTCAAAGCAAGCTTGAAGCAGAGGTGACTGGCCATAGCCTTCCTCTACAGAGCCTCTTGGTGGTCTCCCTTCCAAGAACTGACCCTGCTCGGCTTCTGAGATCTGATGATCTGCCGCTTTTCCTCCCCCGTGGGCATTGCTACTTAGCAGAAAGAGAAGTGTTCTCCGCTGCCCCAGAGGAAGGGTTCTGCTTCCTCCGATCTCCAGACTCCCCCGCACCACCGCACCGCATGTAACCACCCCAGGTATCTCCTTCCTCTTTACCAGAACTGCAGCTCTTGACACGTCATCGTAGCCCTATTTTTCTGGAAAGCCTGTTAATAGCCCTGAGACCTCACAGCAGGAGGTGGGCAGAACCCAGAAAGGAAGTTCCACTTTCTCAACCCAGAGGAAGAGAGCCGGAACCTTGCGTGGCTTGGCACCTTCAGGAGATAGACAATAGACAAGGGACATTGGTACTGTGGGGCTGTGGTGATAGGGTTGCCAAGTCCAATTTAAGAAATATCTGGGGACTTTGGGGGTGGAGACAGGAGACTTTGGGGGTGGAGCCAGGAGACATTAGGGGTGGAGCCAAGATCAAGGCTGTTCCAAGCATAATTGAACTCCAAAGGGAGTTCTGGCCATCACATTTAAAGGGACGGCACACCTTTTCAGTGCCTTCCTTCTATAGGAAATAATGAAGGATAGGGGCACCTTCTTTTGGGGCTCATAGAATTGCAGCACATCGTCTGATGCCTCTCCTCAAAATACCGTATGAGTTTCAAAAAGATTGGACCAGGGGGCCCAATTCTATGAGCCCCCAAAGAAGGTGCCCCTATCCTTCATTCTTTCCAATGGAGGGAAGGCATTGAAAAGGTGCGTGGTCCCTTTAAAGGTGATGGCCAGCACTCCCTTTGGAGTTCAATGATGCTTGTCACACCCTCGCTCCTAGCTCCACCCCCAATGTCTCCTGGCTCCACCCCCAAAGTCCCCAGATATTTCTTGAATGGGACTTGGCAACCCTAGATGTGATGGGCTCTAGTCCCCCCCAGGTTATGCTGGAATAAAATCCTATTCAACTCTCCAGCACCGTAAGAATCCTGCCCATTTTTGCTTTAACAGACTCTCACGCGCCTTCTGCTCTAGAATTAGTATCCGCAACACTAATCATAGAGGAGGCCCTAGTGGTGGGACATGAGAACTGCGGGGTGTCCTCCTGGCTAGAAAAGGGACTTTTCTGTTTCGAATGAGTAATACCAGCATGGGTAGAATTCTAGCAGGAGCTAGGCTTCCCAATCCCCAGTTCCCAGCAGGGGATCCCCCGGTTTTACAGGCTTCCCCCCTCCCCCAGCCAGCTGGCCGTCGAGGGAAGCCCCGCTCCCACAGCCATCATGCACCTCCATGAACGATTCCCATAGGAAATGATGGGGAATTGATCTGCGGGTATTGGGGGCTCTGGGGGGGGGCTGTTTTTTGAGGTAGAGTCGCCAAATTCTCAGTATAGCATCTAGTGCCTCTCCCCAAAATACCTCCAAAGTTTCAAAAGGATTGGACCAGAGGGTCCAATTCTATGAGCCCCAAAAGAAGGTGCCCCTATCCTTCATTATTTCCTATGGAAGGAAGGCATTTTAAAAGGTGTGCTGTCCCTTTAAATATGAGGGCCAGAACTCCCTTGGAGTTCAATTATGCTTGTCACACCCTTGCTCCTGGCTCCGCCCCCATGTCTC
This sequence comes from Heteronotia binoei, assembly GCF_032191835.1. Classification (NCBI taxonomy): domain Eukaryota; kingdom Metazoa; phylum Chordata; class Lepidosauria; order Squamata; family Gekkonidae; genus Heteronotia; species Heteronotia binoei. Next base: position 13,456,800 of record NC_083224.1, read on the forward strand.
CTGGCTCTGCCCCCAAAGTCCCCAGATATTTCTTGAATTGGACTTGGCAACCCTAGCAGGAGCTCCTTTGCATATTAGGCCACATCCCCATGATGTAGCCAATCCTCCAAGAGCTTACAAGGCTCTTTTTTGTAAGCTCTTTGAGGATTGGCTACATCGGGTCTGTGCGGCCTAATATGCAAAGGAGCTCCTGCTAGAATTCCACCCCTGAATACCAGGTTCCCGACCAGGATGAACCTTGAGATAAGTTTGTACAGGAAAGTGGAGTTACAGAAGAGAAGCCAGTTTCTGCAGGCAGACGATGGCTTTGGAACTAACCCGTGCTCAAAAGGTTAAAGCTGAAAGTGCCAAAGCTGGATTGCAGCACAGGAAAGCAAAAGTAATGGCAACTGAGTAATTAGATCAAGATGGGTTGCTGGGTGTTAGTCTGGAAGAAGAAGAAGAAGAAGAAGAGGAAGAAGATATTGGATTTATATTCCGCTCTCCACTCTGAATTTCAGAGTCTCAAAGCAGCTCGCAATCTCCTTTCCCTTCCTCCCCCACAACAGACACCCTCTGAGGTGGGTGAGGCTGAGAGAGCTCTCCCAGAAGATGCCCTTTCAAGGACAGCTCTGCGAGAGCTATGGCTGACCCAAGGCCGTTCCAGCAGGTGCAAGTGGAGGAGTGGGGAATCAAACCCGGTTCTCCCAGATAAGAGAGCTCTGGCTGACCCAAGGCCATTCCAGCAGCTGCAAGTGGAGGAGTGGGGAATCAAACCCGGTTCTCCCAGATAAGAGTCTGCACACTTAACCACTACACCAAACTGACTCTCAAGCCAAATCAAAGCAAGAGCTGTGATGTCTTCACAACTGCAGTCACAGAACACAACAGCTGAAATCTTAGCTTGTATTTCTCTCTTTCTCTCTCGCAAACCAATCCCTTGACTGTTCCAAGCTAGAGCTTCCAGGGCAACTGAAACTCCTCGGGTGGTAAAGTTCTCCCATGCGTGGTCACCACGTTCTTCATGTGCTTTTTGGCCAGGAAAAGGGCCAGCTGTTGTTTCTGTTTACAGGGGAGGTCCTTCCCAAGTCCCCATGGGAAATCGGCCTTCGATCCAAGACTCGCTCTGTAGCTGAGAAGCGTGTGGAAACACCAGTCTTCATCCACCTTGTACAAGTAGTGGTAGATCAGCAATTCCAACGGCAGGCTGTCAATCGACAGCCAGTGGTGCAACACTTCTTCTGCCCCGGAGAGGATCTCAGGATAACGGCTCTTCAGGAGCTGCAGTAGCAGCTGGTTGGCTCGGTTGGTCTTGATGATGGGGATGCGCTTCTCCGGGGTAAACTGGGTGCTGGTGATTTCGTCGAGGGTCCTCCGGATCAGCAGCACGGGCCCCGGGTAGTTGCACAGCTGCTCGGCCACATTGAGGTTGAAGTGCTCCGTCACCGTCTTCATCACTAGCTTCTTCCACCTTTTGTCGATCACCTTCATCGCCAATGGGATCAGGCCATCGAAGGAAGCGTCCAGGATCAAGGCGCCCAGTTCCGGATAGCTCATGGCAGCCCACGTGGCCGTGTAGCTCCCTAAGGAATAGCCGTAGATGGCAATCTCTGGCAGGCTAAAATTAAGGCGATGGATAGCGTACTGGAGCACCACTTCCATGGCGTTGACATCGTTCTTTGGGTAGGGTTTCCCGGTGCTCCTAGCGAAACCGGGATGATTCCACCCCAGGACGGAATACCCGGCCCTCAACGGGGTAAACAGGCAGCCCATTTCGTAAAAGCTGCCATTCCCTTCGCAGCAAATCACCAACCACGCCCCTCGCTGCCACGGATCTTTCCTGTTCCTCCTGTCTACAAACATGGTGTCAATCTCGTTTCCATCCCGGGCGATGAGTTTGGCTCGTTTCCCGCAAAAGTCCTCCATGAGGCGAGTCCGGCCCTTCACAAGCAAAGAGAGAGGGATTTTGTTCAAGAGGCAAACGGAGCCCGGGTAGAGCAACCAGCGGCCGAGCGAGTGAGCGATAAGGTACCTGGCCAGTTTGCTAGAGGATTCCTTCACGCTGTGGAGGATGCTTGTCTGGGTCAGACTCGGCTCTCCTTGATTGCCGGCCAGATGTGATCTCGAAGGGCTGTTGACGGCCGAGCTGCTGCCACCACCACCGCCGCCGCCGCCACCGACATTGCTGATACTGCTGTTCTTGAACTCATCACAGCGATATTCCACAGGCCAGTTCCTGAATAAATGTCCGTCCCTGATGGTCAAGCATGCTTTCATCCTGTAACACATGTCGTTCTCTAACGGCACTCGAACAATTCGGTTATGAGAATTAGGCTCCTCGGTTCTTAAGGTCTTACGTTACGCATGTCTAAGTTCTTTTAGCGATGTTCACTAGAATTCTATAAACATATCTTTCAGAAAGGGGCACATTGAAAGGAGAAGAACAGGGAGAAATGCCAACGAGGGACGTTTGGAGCCCAAGGGATGTCTAAAGGATCTCCATGTAACCTGGTGTGGACAGAGAGAAAGCCCTTTGGTCTCTTTGAGGTTACTGCTGCTGGTGGGGAGGGAGGGGTTGGTTTCCTGCAAAGGGCAACCGGGCACTTCCTCCAGGAGCCCTTGCAGACAGCCAATCAAGGCCAAGGTAATGATTAGCAAAGGTCAACTTCCTTTGTGAGCAATGCCCCACCTACTGAAGACCAGGCTGCTAGAGAGGCTACCATGGGCCTCTCTACCAGTGTGACCCCAGGGTTCGGGGCAGGGGTTTGTAGGGGGTAGAATGGAGCCCAGGCTTTACCCCACATATCCTGGACCCTTCCACAGAATGAAAGGCTTTCATAAGTTGGCCAACTCTGGGCTTCGAAATTCCTGGATATTTCGGGATGGAGACTGGAGAAAGCAGGGTTTGGGGAGGTGGGGTATAATAAGAACATAAGAGAAGCCATGTTGGATCAGGCCAATGGCCCATCCACTCTGTCACACAGTGGCCAAAAAAACCAGGTGCCATCAGGAGGTCCATCAGTGGGGGCAGAACTCTAGAAGTCCTCCCACTATGCCCCCCCCCAAGCACCAAGAATGCAGAGCATCACTGCACCAGAAAGAGAGTTCCATCTAAACCTTGTAGCTAATAGCCACTAATTGACCTCTACTCCATATAAGAACGTAAGAGAAGTCATGTTGGGTCAGGCCAGTGGCTCATCCAGTCTAACACTCTGTGTCACACAGTGGCCAAAAAAACCCCACAGGTTCCATCAGGAGGTCCATCAGTGGGGCCAGGACACTAGAAGTCCTCCCACTGTTGCCTTCACCCAGCACCAAGAATACATAGCATCATTTGCCTCAGATAGAAAATTCCAACAATATGCTGTGGCTAATAGCCGCTGATGGACCTCTGCTCCAGATGCTTATCCAATCCCCTCTTGAAGCTGTCTGTGCTTGTAGCTGCCGCCACCTCCTGTGGCAGTGAATTCCAGACAGTCCACCTTCCAAATAATGCCAGAGAGTCCACCTTCCAAAGATGCTATTTTCTTTAGGGGGAATTATTTCTGTAGTATGGAGTTCAGTTGTAATTCTGGAAGCCGCCCTGAGCCCGCCTCGGTGGGGTAGGGAGGGATATAAATCAAATAAATAAATAAAAAGATCTCCAGTTCCCACCTGGAGGCAGGCAACCGCAGAGAACCATTCCCCTGGAGGAAATGTCTGCTTTGGAGAGTGCACTGTATGACACTCCATCTCCAACCCTAGTTTCTGGCTGGATTTAAAGCCACTGTGCTCATGAACATGACCCATATCAATCGGCTATGGATTCTGGAAGAACTAACAGGGATTGATGGACCAGAGACTCTTCGAAGTCCTCCAATAGCGGTTCGAGGCTTGAGTGACCATAGCAACGAGCCTCTTGCAACATCACAGTTGGCTTCCTAGAACCATCAGGCTGGGAGGAACCAAGAGACCACAAGCAGAGCCATGGTGGACACCTGTGGGGTCTCACGGGAAGGGGAAATCCTATCCTTCTCCTAAGAACATAAGCCATGTTGGATCAGGCCAATGGCCCACCCAGTCCAACACTCTGTGTCACACAGTGGCAGAATATATATAGCTAATAGCCACTGATGGACCTCAGCCAGTTTTGTGTAGTGGTGAAGTGTGCGGACTCTTATCTGGGAGAACCGGGTTTGATTCCCCCCTACTCCACTTGCAACTGCTGGGATGGCCTTGGGTCAGCCATAGCTCTGGCAGGGGTTGTCCTTGAAAGGGCAGCTGCTGTGAGAGCCCTCTCATCCCCACCCACCTCACAGGGTGTCTGTTTGGGGGAGGGAGGGAAAGGAGATTGTAGTCCGCTCTCTGTCCTTGAAAGGGCAGCTGCTGTGAGAGCCCTCTCAGCCCCACCCACCTCACAGGGTGTCTGTTGTGGGGGAGGAAGGGAAAGAAAATTGTAGGCCGCTCTCTGTCCTTGAAAGGGCAGCTGCTGTGAGAGCCCTCTCCAGCCCCACCCACCTCACAGGGTGCCTGTTGTGGAGGAGGAAGGGAAAGGCGAGTGTAGGCCGCTCTCTGTCCTTGAAAGGGCAGCTGCTGGGAGAGCCCTCTCAGCCCCACCTACCTCACAGGGTGCCTGTTGTGGGGGAGGAAGATAAAGGAGATTGTAGGCCGCCCTCTGTCCTTGAAAGGGCAGCTGCTGTGAGAGCCCTCTCCAGCGCCCCACCCACCTCACAAGGTGCCTGTTGTGGGGGAGGAAGGGGAAGGAGATTGTAGGCCGCTCTCTGTCCTTGAAAGGGCAGCTGCTGGGAGAGCCCTCTCAGCCCCACCTACCTCACAGGGTCTCTGTTGTGGGGGAGGAAGATAAAGGAGATTGTAGGCCGCTCTCTGTCCTTGAAAGGGCAGTTGCTGTGAGAGCCCTCTCCAGCCCCACCCACCTCACAGGGTGCCTGTTGTGGGGGAGGAAGGTAAAGGAGATTGTGAGCCGCTCTGAGACTCTTTGGAGTGGAAGGCAGGATATAAATTCAATATCTTCTTCTTCTTTATTCAATCCCCTCTTGAAGCTTTCATAGAATCATAGAGAGGGAAGGGGCCGTAGAGGCCATCTAGTCCAACTCCCAGCTCAATGCAGGATCCGCCTAGAGAATCCCTGACAAGTGCTTAAAGACTGCCAGTATGGGGGAGCTCACTGCTTCCCTATGTAGCTGATTCCGCTGTGTATTTACCGTAAAAAAAGTTTTTCTAATACCTAGCTAAGGGATGTCGAACTCATTTGTTATGAGGGCTGGATCTGATGTACCGTAAATGTGAACTTGTTGGGCCGGGCCATGTACAGCATAAAGTGTAGTGTCGCGTAGCAGAGATATAAACTTTATAAAGGACACAGACAAACACAAGTAAAGATTTAAAAAAAATGTTAAGACGTGCTTAAAATATTCGCACTCGCTCTTAAAGGTGCTTTCTTTGCATCTCTCTTGTGTGATCCAGGGAACTGGGTCAAGTTTTCCTTCTTTCCCCAGGGGACAGGGGGTGGGGAGCCTCAGCCAACAGAAGGAAGAGGGGCTTGGCTTCGTAACTCTGCTGTGTGATTGAAAGAGCCCGGCAAAGCAAGCTATTCCTCCCCCCCCGCCTTCCTCCCCAAGGTAGGAGCCTCAGGCAACAGAGAAAATAGAGACTTTGTTCTGTAGCTCCTGTGCAATTGAACGATCCTGGCAAGGCAAGCTGTGATGCAGAAAAAATCAAGAGAGAGGGAGAGGGAAGCAGATGACAGCCAGTTGCTCGGGGGCCTGATAGGAGCCCTCCGGAGGCCTGATTTGGCCCTTGAACTGCATGTTTGACACCCCTGCTTTCAAGCCAGATAAAGGCAGTGGTGGTGGAGGAAAGTACCATCCAGTCACAGCCTTCTTGTGGTGGCCCCGGAGGGTTTTCAAGGCAAGAAGCAAACAGAGGTCATTTGCCCTTGCCTGCTTTTGCATAGCAACCCTGGACTTCCTGGTGGTTTCCTGTGTGGTGGTTTCCTGTGTGGTGGTTTCCTGTCTTAGCTTCGGGCTAGCCTGAGTCATCCAGGCCAGTGCAGCAAAAGCAGTACCCGCTCTCAGTTTTTAAAGTCATTAAAATATCGCTGTCCTGCCTTTTTCCCTGTGGTTCAAGCTGGGTTACAATCAATGCTTAACATAAGAGAAGCCATGTTGGATCAGGCCAATGGCCCATCCAGTCCAACACTCTGTGTCACACAGTGGCAAAAAAATTTATATATACACACACACTGTGGCTGATAGCCACTGATGGACCTCTGCTCCATATTTTTATCCAACCCCCTCTTGAAGCTGGCTATGCTTGTGGCCGCCACCACCTCCTGTGGCAGTGAATTCCACATGTTAATCACCCTTTGGGTGAAGAAGTACTTCCTTTTATCCGTTTTAACCTGGCTGCTCAGCAATTTCATCGAATTGCTTCCTCTAAGCGGTGCAAAAATCCTACTTTGTGAGCTACTGAGTTTAAAGTTGTGTGCTCCTGCATCACTGCGTTTGGGGTCATTTTTCCTGCGCTGAGACAAAAAGTGTGTGAGCTGGAGGCTAAAGAAACTGTGAGCTAGCTCACACTAACTCCGCTTAGAGGGAACACTGGTTGCAATTCAAGCGGGCAGCCGTGTTGGCCTGAAGCAGTAGAACGAAGCGGGACCTTTAAGACCAACAAAGTTTTATTCAGTTACGTTCTGAATAAAGCTTGGCTGGTCTTAAAGGTGAAGCTTGACTCCTGCTTTGTTCTGCTGGTTGCAATTGTAAATGAAAACCATCAGTCGTAAAATGCAAGCAGTAAAAAAAAAAAAAAAGGTAAAGGTAGTCCCCTGTGCAAGCACCAGTCGTTTCTGATTCTGGGGTGACGTATGTATTCACGGCAGACTTTTTAATGGGCTGGTTTGCCATCGCCTGCTCCAGTCCTCTACGCTTTCCCCTCAGCAAGCTGGGGACTCATTTGACCGACCTCAGAAGGATGGACGGCTGAGTCAACCTCGAGCCGGCTACCTGAACCCAGCTTCCGCCGGGATCGAACTCAAGATGTGAGCAGAGAGCTCCGACTGCAGTACTGCAGCTTTACCACACTGTGCAACGGGGCTGTACCCACTCTCGTGTTTTTTTTTATTAATTTAAAATATCTATATCCTGCCTTTTCCCTGTGGGTCACGGTGGGTTACAACTGTAAATGAAAACCAACAGTCGTAAAAACCAACCGGTGCTCCACTGGAAATTGCTTCCAGGGTGCCTCTAGTGGCTACCATCCAAACTGCATGCTTACTAGTTGCTTTCACAAAGGACGGTGACGTCACTGATTGTTACACCTCTCTGACACCCGGGGATGTCTCCTGAGAGGTCCCCCGGCTGGACCGGTGTCGCTTCATTATGGCCAAAGAACCAGCAAGTTCTACAGGTAACATCATGCGCCTTTGAAGTTAAGGGCACACCAAAAAGGGCTGTCACTCCTGCTCTGATCGTAAACCTCCGCTAGGGGGGTTACTTTCCTTGCCCTCTTTTCTTTTTCTTAAAAGAAACGAACAAAAAAAAAAAAAACCAAACGTCATCCCTATCTCTCATGGAAGATAACCACCGCCTCTCTCCATGTGTGTCCTGTGTTTCCCAAAGGCTCTCGCCCATGTCTTCAAAATCTATTTCAAGGCCAGTTACAATTTCGAATCCGGGACCTGGCCCATCGAATTCCAGTGGGATGAACCCAGCAACGGCGGCAATGCCCGAGGCTGTATCCGAGGCCGAGGGCGCCAGATCCTCGTCAAAGCGGCGTCTCAACTGTGTCTACCGGCGTCTGCGTTCGTCGACAGGCCGGGTAGAGACCAGGCTACCTGCTGGCATTTCCTCAGCACTGCCAAACAACTCCCGAGCCAACTGGCCAGCTACGTCATGGCCCATTCCTTAGGCCGCTGGCTTCTCTACCCCGGCTCCATGTTCCTCCTGAACCAAGCCTTGTTGCCGATCCTGGCAAAGGGTCAAGCTCGCCTTCAGAGGGACTACAACGGGAGACGCGCCAAGCTGGTGGCTCGGGACGGGAACAAGATCGACACCATGTTTGTGGACAGGAGGATGACAGCAATGGGCTCCGCGAAGGGTCGAGGGAAGCAGCTGGTGATCTGTTGCGAGGGGAACGTCAGCTTCTACGAGTGGGGTTGCCTTTCCACCCCCCTGCAGACCGGATATTCCGTGCTCGGGTGGAACCACCCAGGTTTCGGGGGCAGCACGGGCCAGCCCTATCCGCAGAACGACGCCAACGCAGTGGACGTGGTGATCCAGTACGCGACCCGCCGGCTGGGCTTCAAGCTACAAGACATCATTGTCTACGGATGGTCCTTAGGGGGCTACTCGGCTACCTGGGCTGCTATGACCTACCCGTTGCTCGGTTCCTTGGTCTTGGACGCCACTTTCGACGACCTGCTTCCCTTAGCCCTGAACGTCATGCCCAAGAGCTGGAAGAAGTTGGTGGTGCGGACGGTGAAGGACCACTTCAACCTCAACGTGGGCGAACAGCTGTGCAGGTACTTGGGGCCAGTCTTGTTGATCCGAAGGACCCAGGACGAGGTTATCACCACCTGTCCTGATCTCGACGACCAGATCATCAACGTCCGGTACAACAGGGCTAACGAGCTGCTGGTCCAGCTGCTGGAGCATCGCTACCCGGACATCATGACGCAAGAAGGTCTGTTCGCCGTCTACGAATGGCTCAAAGCCGCCAACCCTTGCCAGGAGCAGGCGGTCTGCCGCCATTATGAGATCGACGAGGCGTGGTGTCTCCGGGAGCTACAGAACTACAAGTCGAGCCAAGGTCCCGAAATCCATTTCCCGTGGAGGGTCGGGAAGTCGATGGCTTCCAAGGAGAAGCAGCAGATAGCCGTCTTTTTAGCCAAGAAGCACATGAAAAACATAGAGGCCCCGCATTGGTCTCTACTTAAACCCCATGATTTCCAGATGCCTTGGAAGTTATAGATGGAGTAGAGAAGGTGGGAATACAAGAAAGAGAGACACATCGAAAGAGTGAGAAAGAATTCTGAGTCAATGAGGCCCTATTGTGTTTTTCCAGTAATGATACATGCCTTTTAGGGGAGGGAGAGAAACACAACGCTAAATGTAGGTGATAGCTGATTGTTCTTGCTAGCAATGCGGCAGGGCATGGGGGTGCGACGCCAAGTTTCGTTTCACCTCCTCTAGACAATTGTGTTGAGAGATGGTGGAAATATGAGGAACCTGATTTTTTTTCCGGTGGCCTCCAAGATCTGAGTGAAGCTTGGAAAGCTCTTCCTCCCAACTTAGCAAGTATCATTTTGAAGTTACTAAGGAAGCAGCTTAGCAGAAGTGGGTCAGATGGAACGCTATCTTGAGAAGGAACAATAGAGATCCAAGTTTGAGTGCAGCGGCACCTTTAAGACCAACTAAGTTTTATTCCAGGTATAAGCTTTTGTGTGCAAACACGCGTCTTCAGATACATTGAAATGGAAATAGATTCAGGTGGGTCGCCGTTTTGGGCTGAAGGTATAGAACAACGTTTGAGTCTAATGGCACCTTTAAGACTAGTGGTGGCCAAACTTGCTTAACGCAAAAGCCACAGAGAATGCACATCAGAGGTTTGAGAGCCTCAAGACAAGACACGAGCAAATATTACACACACGTGTTTATGAAAATACTTAAAATACTTTCTTTGCACAGAAAGATAAAATACATATGTATGCACTATATAACGCAACCATTTTAGAAGGTGACTTTTTGAAGAACAAAAAGCTGGGAATAACAGTCCCCATAAGACCAGCATAGGGAAGACTTGAGAGTCAGTCTGCATTAAGTTCCTCATTGACCTCCGGGAGTTGCATAATGTGTGTGAAAGAGCTGCATGTGGCTCCCGAACCACAGTTTGGCCACCCCTGTTTAAGACCAACAAAGTTTTATTTGCGGTATAAGCTTTTGTGTGCAAACAACCTTCTTCAGATACATTGAAATGGAAATGGATTCAGGTGGGTCGCCGTTTTGGGCTGAAGGAATAGAACAAAGTTTGAGTCCAGTGGCGCCTTTAAGACTAGTGGTGGCCAAACTTGCTTAACATAAGAGCCACAGAGAACACACATCAGAGGTTTGAGAGCCTCAAGACATGAGCAAATATTACACACACGTGTTTATGAAAATACTTAAATACTTTCTTTGCACAGAAAGATAAAACACATATGTATGCACTATATAACGCAACCATTTTAGAAGGTGACTTTTTAAAGAACAAAAAGCTGGGAATAACAGTCCCCATAAGACCAGCATAGGGAAGACTTGAGAGTCAGTCTGCATTAAGTTCCTCATTGACCTCCGGGAATTGCATAATATGTGTGAAAGAGCTGCATGTGGCTCCCGAACCACAGTTTGGCCACCCCTGTTTAAGACCAACAAAGTTTTATTTGCGGTATAAGCTTTTGTGTGCAAATACCATTCTTCAGATACATTGAGATGGAAATGGATTCAGGTGGGTGGTCATGTTGGGCTGAAGCAATAGGACAAAGTTTGAGTACAGGGGCACCTTTAGGGCCGACAAAGTTTTATTCCAGGTATAAACTTTTGTGTGCAGGCACACTTCTTTGGAGGTAGGAATAACGGGAGACCTGGAAAGGGCTGGGGCGGGGGGGAGAGTGAGGACATGACTTGTAATGTCTGGCATGGGTATTTGCCATCTGCATTGATTGCACAAACAATAATGTTCATTACATGGTGTAAAGGATTTTTTAAAACAAGCTCTCCCATTGAAGTGTGTTTTCCCACTCCGCTCTTCTGTCCAAGCTCGGGAGATGCCATATCCTATGTAAGGGGTGGCCAAACTTGTTTGACATAAGAGCCACATAGAATAAATGGCAGATGTTTGAGAGCCATGAGACGGGAATGTCAGATGTTTGAGAGCCGCAAGACGAAGGAAGGAAGGAAGGAAGGAAGGAAGGAAGGAAGGAAGGAAGGAAGGAAGGAAGGAAGGAAGGAAGGAAAAGAGACGGGGAGAGAGGGAGAGGTGGAAAGGAAGCAACCTTAACTTTAAATGCATTCTCCAAGCTGCCAGCTGGTTTGGCTTGAAGAAGAAGAATTGCAGATTTATACCCCACCCTTCTCTCTGAATCAGTCTCAGAGCGGCTTACAATCTCCTTTATTTTCTCCCCCCACAACAGACACCCTGTGAGGTGGGTGGGGCTGAGAGGACTCTCACAGCAGCTGCCCTTTCAAGGACAACTCCTATGAGAGCTATGGCTGACCCAGGGCCATTCCAGCAGGTGCAAGTGGAAGAGTGGGGAATCAAACCCGGTTCTCCCAGATAAGAGTCCAAGCACTTAACCGCTACACCAAACTGACTCTCAAGTGATTTAAAGAGAGAAATGCCTTCTCCAAGCTGGCCGACAGAGTGATGGGGGCTTTGAGAGCCACACAATATGTATGAAAGAGCCACATGTGGCCCTTGAGCCACAATTTGGCTACCCCTGCTATAAGTTATAGCAAAGATACACCCCGAAAGTCTCCAGGTGTAGCAATTCAAGTAATTAAAACCAGTATCTGTTTGGGGGTTGGGTCCATTGATCGTAGGGTTGCTAGCTCCAGGTTGGGAAATGCTTGAAGATTTTTGTGAGGAGGGTTGAGTTTGAGGAGAAGAGGGGCCTCAGCATGGTCCAATACCATCACCTTCCAAAGCAACCATTTTCTCTGTGGGGACCCATCTCATCTTAATACAGCAGATGTAGTATGCCCACTCCGACCTTTTGTCTACCCACATTGTGCCACATCGCTCTTCCACATCTCCACCCTTCACAGCACCCATGTTCTCCAAGAGAACTGGTCTCTGTCACTTGGAGATCAGCTCTAATTTCAGGAGCTCTCCAGGCCCCACCTGGAAATTGGCACCCCTACGTAAAAGAAGAGCCCTGTTGAATCAGAGCAGCGAAGGAAGGCAGGTTTTATGTCAAGTTCTGTGCAGCTCTCATCAACTCAGCCTCTTTGATTTGAATCAAAGAAGGACTTTATTGAAAAGATTCACGTTCACAGCAAGACGTTCTTTGTTAGAACTGACATCAGAGGGTAAGGCCAGACCCTTATACTCGGTATGACCATTAACGACATCAGCAACACCAGGCATGCAAAAGCTCTTGAATTATTATGCTCTCAATCCCCCCTCCAATAGTCACTCAGTCTCGTTCTATGAGAATAACACTCCAAGCCATTCTTTCCAAAGATTCTGATAACCACCTGCGTTTCAAGGCCAAGTGCTCGCCTGTGAGCACATTCCAGTCCACTCGAAACTTACAGGGGCTAATAATGAGCAGTGCAAAGCCAAGCCAAGCATAGCTCTTCAGCAGAGGCATTATAAATGATAAAATGTGAAAAGACACATATGAAGGGCATATGTTATAAAAAACACAATCACAGTATTAATAATCAGGGATTTTTTTTTTGAGGTAGAACGCACAGGAACACAGTTCCGGCTGACTTGGTATCAGGGGGTGTGGCCTAATATGCAAATGAGTTCCTGCTGGGCTTCTCTACAAAAAAGCAACCCTTGTGTGATACAATAGTGGCTTCAGGGTGTGTGGCCTAATATGCAAATGAGTTCCTGCTGGGCTTCCCCCACAAAAAGTAAGCCCTGTGTGATTCAACGGTGGTTTCAGGGGGTGTGGCCTAATATGCAAATGAGTCCCTGCTGGGCTTTTCTTTTTAAAAAAGCCCTGTGTGAAACAATGGTGATGCCAGGGAGTGTGGCCTCATATGCAAATGAGTTCCTGCTGGGCTTTTTCTACAAAAAAACAAGTCCCCTGTGATACACAATGGTGGTGTCAGGGGGTGTGGCCTAATATGCAAATGATCCCTGCTGAGCTTTTTCTACCAAAAAGCCCTGTTAATAATTAACATTGGCAATTGGCCGACGGAATTTCAGTGGCAAGAAACCTCTTCTTGGCAGTGGAAAGGTTTTTAAAAGCCAAACTGGTGACAGCAAATAAATGCAGGAGTCTTGTTTGCCTCCAAGGAGAAAGGCCAAGATCTGGAGAGAGCGTGGCTGACCTCAGTGGGAGAAGTTGTCATTACCCTTTTTTCTGAGCGGCAGCACCACTCTCGAAGATGTGGCATGGACGGCGGGAACTGGATCTACACTTCTGAGTGCCTTCTGACTCGACATGGGATTTCAGGAGCACGAGGGACCCAGGAGCAGACGAGAGGCCTGGGTTCGCTGTGAGCTAATGAGCTCTCCTGGGAGACGGAGGCTTCTTAGGATGGATGCGATGGCCCCGCTAACCTGGCAGGGATCCAACGGCTGTTGATGGCAGACCTCTCGGAAATCTGCCTTTCCCTGAGCTGCCAGCCGGGGCCTTCCGAACTCTGGGCTGTTTCTGTGGAGGGACTGTTTTTTGAGTTAGAGGCACCAAATTTGCTCTGGAGGGGCTGTTTTTCGGGCTAGAGGCACCAAATTTTCAGCATAGCATCCAGTGCCTGTCCCCAAAATACCCACCATGTTTCAAAAGGATTGGACCAGGGAGTCCAGTTCTATGAGTCCCAGAAGAAGGTGCTCCTATTCAATATTCCCAGTGGAGGGAAGGCATTTAAAAAGCATGAGGTCCCTTTAAATGTGACGGCCAGAACTCCCTTTGGAGTTCAGTGATGCTAGTCACACCCTTGCCTCCTGGCTCCACCCCCCAAAGTCCCCAGATATTTCTTGAATTGGACTGTAGGGAAAGTACTCTTTAGATAAATCTTCTTTCTCTACTTTTGATTGTAACCTAAATGTGCACTGAATCTACTTGAATAATCATAGTGGTTTGGTGCATGTTTTGGTTATTTCCCCATTTTTTTGTGGGGGGGAAATATGAGAAAGTTTGTTCGATCTTAGAGTTCAGCCAGATTCTCACAGGGGGTTTGAACAATGAAGCCCAGAAGCAAGTGTGGTTTTTTTTTGGGGGGGGGGGTTAGAAAGAAAGAACGTAATAAAATTTAGAGGTTCCGGAGCTCCACTCCCATGAGCTCCTCCCCAAAAGGAGGCCTGGGTATAATGAAGAAGAATTGCAGATTTATATCCCATCCTTCTCTCTGAATGAGAAGAGCCCCGTGGCGCAGAGTGTTAAAGCTGCAGCACTGCAGTCCTAAGCTCTGCTCACGACCTGAGTTCGATCCTTGGCGGAAGCTGGGTTTTCAGATAGCCGGCTCCAGGTTGACTCAGCCTTCCTTCCATCCTTCCGAGGTCGCTCAAATAAGTACCCAGCTTGCTGGGGGGGGGGGAGTGTAGATGACTGGGGAAGGCAAGGGCAAACCACCCCGTAAAAAGTGTGCTGTGAAAACGTTGTGAAAACGTCACCCCAGAGTCAGAAACGACTGGTGCTTGCACAGGGGACCTTTCCTTTCCTTCTCTCTGAATGAGAGACTCAGAGCGGCTTACAGTCTCCTTTATCTTCTCCCCTGGCAACAGATACCCTGTGAGGTGGGTGGAGCTGAGAGAGCTCTGACAAAAGCTGCCCTTTCAAGGACAACTCTTGTGAGAGTTATGGCTGACCCAAGGCTCTTCCAGCAGGTGCAAGTGAAGAAGTGAGGAATCAAACCTGGTTCTCCCAGATAAGAGTCCGCACACTTCACCACTACACCAAACTGCCATAGAATCCACCTTCCAAAGCAGCCTTTTTCTCCGGGGGAACTGATCTTTGTGGCCAGGTTGGCAACCCTATTTGAGATAGGTTTCTAGGTCTGAAATCTCTGAGTGTACCACGTAAAAGACTGGGGATGTTGTAACTTATGGAATCACAGACTCAGGGTCTTCGAGGCCCTTTAGTCCAACTGTGGTTCAGCACAGACAATTCTGAGATTAGGGAAGTGGCAGTCCGGGAAACAGCCGTCATGGTACCAAAACTTTGGAATTCTCCCTGCAGGGAGACTGAGAATAATAGAATCATAGACTCAGACGATCCTTCAGGGTCATCTAGTCCAACGCCTTGCACAATGCAGGAAACTCACAACTATCTCTCCCCACTAGGGGAGGGACGGTGGCTCAGTAGAGCATCTGCTTGGTAAACAGAAAGTCCCAGGTTCAATCCCTGATATATCCAACTAAAAATAGAGTCCTGGAGAGAAATTGCTGCCTGACCCCAGAGTGGCCATCAGCATTTCCCCGGGGAAGAAGAAGAAGATGACGACATTGGATTTATATTCCGCCCTCCACTCAAGAGTCTCATCAGAGCGGCTCACAATCTCCTTCATCTTCCTCCCCCATCCTGTGAGGTGGGTGGGGCTGAGGGAGCTCTCCCAGAAGCTGCCCTTTCTGCGAGAACTCTGGCTGACCCAAGGCCATTCCTGCAGCTGCAAGTGGAGGAGTGGGGAATCAAAACCGGTTCTCCCAGATAAGACTCCGCACACTTCACCACTACAACAAACTGGCCATTCTCCTTTATCTTCTCCCCCTCACAGGTGGGTGGAATTGGAGAGGGCTCTCCCAGCAGCTGCCCTTTCAAGGAAAATCTCTGCAAGAACTTTGGCTGACCCAAGGCCATTCCAGCAGCTGCAAGTGGAAGAGTGGGGAATCAAACCCGGTTCTCTCGGATAAGAGTCCACACACTTCACCACTACAACAAACTGGCCATTCTCCTTTCCCTTCGTCCCCCACAACAGGCACCTTTGAGGCGGGTGGGACTGAGAGGGCTCTCCCAGCAGCTGCCCTTTCAAGGACAAGTCGTGCCAGAGCTCTGGCTGACGCAAGGCCATTCCAGCAGCTGCAAGTGGAGGAGTGGGGAATCAAACCCCGTTCTCCCAGATAAGAGTCCGCACACTTAACCACTGCACCAAACTGGCTCTCTGAAGGAGTTGTGTAAGAAAGGGCAATTTGTCTGTCTCCGTCTCTTCCTACCTGCAAGTGAAGACATTTTGTGGTTGTTTGTCATTTCCCTCCATGATTCCGACTTCCTGCTGAAAGGTCTTTATTGTTCTTGGTTTTGTTTTTTAATGTTTTCATTAAAAAACAAAACCAGTTTGGTATAGTGGTTAAGTGTGCGGACTCTTATCTGGGAGAAGCGGGTTTGATTCCCCACTGCTCCACTTGCACCTGCTAGCATGGCCTTGGGTCAGCCATAGCTCTGGCAGAGGTTGTCCTTGAAAGGGCAGCTGCTGTGAGAGCCCTCTCCAGCCCCACCCACCTTACAGGGTGTCTGTTGTGGGGGAGGAAGGGAAAGGAGATTGTGAGCCGCTCTGAGACTCTTCGGAGTGGAGGGCGGGATATAAATCCAATATCTTCTTCTTCTTCTTGTATTTTAGCTCTGTTTTTTAATTATTTGAATGATGTGTGCATTCCTGTTGGTTTTAATGGTTTTGAGACTGTGATTCTTTTACGTATGTTTTGGTAGCTGCCTTTGTGTCCCTTATGAAGGGGGGGAAAGGTGGGGTATACATTTTGTGAAATCAATTAGCCAATCAGGGGTCGTTTTGTAGAAAAATAGGTGTTGGAACCCATTAGCATAACTCATTAGCATATCCCCCCCAGCCAAAAGCAACCCAATTCAAGAAAGGAGAGCCCCGGGTGAGCAAGGCCTGCTTGGGCTGGCTAGAGATCCAGCTAGCCCAAGCAGGCCTCGCTTGCCTGGGGCTCTCCTGGGCTTGCCCCCCCCCAGTCAAAAGGCCAGCAAGCCACCCAGTGCCCAAAATCACATAAGTGGAGAAAGGGTGGCGTGAGCTTCTCCAGGGGTTAATGAGGGCTTCTGGGGGCGTGGCAAAGCCCCTGGTGGCTGGCTGGCTGCCCGCTTTCCTAATCCAGGGATTGTTATGCAGCTGCACTTCCTATTCAATGGACAAGGTAGGTGGGGAGGAAGAGGGGGGAACCCACAGAAAGGTTCAGGAGCTGCGCTCCTGTGAACTCCTGCTTAATCTGAGGCCTGCAGCCAATCAATCCAGAATTAGAGCATTCCCGACAGATGGGCTGTTCAAGTTCTGCTCCAAGGCACCCCCCCTCCCTTCCCCAGCCACAGTTAATTGGAACCCCTGAGACAGCTAAATACCACACAAAAACAAATAACTGACTCCTATCCTGTGGAGGGACATGAAAGCGGAAGAGAGGGTTGCAGGAAGTCTGTAAATTGGCAGGCAGATGTCTCTAAAAGCAGCAAGGATCCATCAGAAACCATTCCTGTCTCTCGCTTTTAAAGAGGTGAGCTTTATTTTAGCCGATTGCACCTGTCAAGGACACCACACACAAGAATCATTTTTCCAGTGAGTCAGAGTTTGCAGTGGGTTTCCTCGAGTCTCTGCCAAAACATTAAACCGAGATACTGATGTCTATATCTGTAGATTTAGATTAAATAACATTTGTAGCGGGGGCCATAGACGAAAGAAATATATGGCTTTGTGGTGCCATCTACTGTCCAGAGGAGGTATAACAAGAAGAAGAAGAAGACGACGACGATGATGATATTGGATTTATATCCCACCCTCCACTCCGAATCTCAGAGTCTCAGAGTGGCTCACAATCTCCTTTACCTTCCTCCCCCACAACAGACACCCTGTGAGGTGGGTGGGGCTGAGAGGGCTCTCCCAGCAGCTGCCCTTTCAAGGGCAACTCCTGTGATAGCTATGGCTGACCCAAGGCCATTCCAGCAGGTGCAAGTGGAAGAGTGGGGAATCAAACCCAGTTCTCCCAGATAAGAGTCTGCACATTTAACCACTACACCAAACCGGGAAAGGGAGAGGTTTTTAAAGTCTTTTAGTATATGAAGTGGATTTATAAATAACACAAATGTCCGCTTTTCTGGTATGGTAATATTCACATACCCCTATTCTCAATGTTTTGTCCTTGTCAATCAAATGAAATTAAATCAAAAGAGTTTCCGGCTCCACATCAGGAAGAACTTCCTGATCATTAGAGCGGTTCCTCAGTGGAGCAGGCTTCCTCCTTGGGAGGTGGTGGGCTCTCCTTCCTTGGGGGGTTTTAAACAGAGGCTAGATGGCCATCTGACAGCAATGAAGATCCTGTGAATTTAGGGGGAGCGGTTTGTGAGTTTCCTGCATTGTGCAGGGGGTTGGACTAAATGACCCTGGAGATCCCTTCCAACTCTATGATTCTATCATTCTCAATGCACTCAAAACAGTTAAACGTGTGCTACTTTGTTGTTTATTTTATAAGGATATTTGTTCCTTCTGTTATGTTATGAGAAGACAAGAGTCACTGGAAAAGGCAGAACAAAATCTGAGTCCAGGCCATCACAGGTTTTATTCAAGGTATAAGCTGTCATGCGCATACACATTTTTTCTAGGGTTCATAGAATGGAAGAATCACAGAGTTGGAAGGCGCCATAGAGGGCATCTAGTCCACCCCCCACTCAATGCAGGATCAGCCTAGAGCAGGGGTGTCGAACTCATTTGTTATGAGCGCCGGATCTGACATATATGAGACCTTGTCGAGCTGAGCCATATCGGGTTGGGCCGGGCCATGTTGGGCCAAGCCACATGCGTACCTATTTAAGAACAGGTAGCTGTGATATAAACTTTATAAAGGACACAGACAAACATAATTAAATATATATATTTAAAAACTTAAAACATGCATAAAACGTTAGAACTCGTTGGTCTTAAATGTGCTTGCTTTATATTTCTCCCATGGGATCCAGGAAACTGAGCAAAGGAAGCTGTGGCGCTTTCCTTCCTTCCCCAGGGGATGAAGGGGAGGAGCCTCAGCCAATAGAAGGGAGAGAGGTTTGGCTCAGTAGCTCTGCTGTGAGATTGAGAGGGCCTGGAAAAACAAGCTCTCCCTCCCCCCTTTCTCCAACCTCAGCCAATGGAGAAAACAGAGGTTTTGCTCCGTAGCTCCTGTGCAATTGAACAAGCCTTGCAAAGCAAGCTGTGATGCAGAAGGAAGCAAGAGAGAGGGAGAAGGAAGCAGATGACAGCCAGTTGCTCGGGGGCCTGATAGGAGCCCTCCGGGGACCTAATTCAGCCCCAGGGCCGCATGTTTGACTCCCCTGGACTACAGCACCCCTGACAAGTGTCCAGCTGCTTCTTAAAGACTGCCAATGCGAGGGGGTTGCCGGGTGCCCCCGGGCAGCTGGTGGGGGATGGGGAGGGGGCCTATCAAGAGCAGGGAGCCTCACCCAATGTTTCAGCAACATGCCCAAATTACTTCCAGCATGACCTGGAGGTGGTGTAGGCCCGGATTCCCTCTAAGCTGAGTTCGTGTGAGGCGGCTTGCAGTTTTTTAGCCTCCGGCTCACACATTTTTGCCTTAGCTCAGGAAGGGTAGCCCCAGAGCACACTAATGTATGCAGTAGCTCACAACGTTAGTGCCAGTAACTTCCAAAGGAGAGTTTTTGCTCACAAGACTCCACAGTTTAGAGGAAACATTGGTGTGGGGCATGTCTGGGAGATGCTCTGGTTTTGGGATGAAAACTCTATGGTAGAATTAGCATTGCTCCCAGGGTTTTTCTGTAGAAAAAGCCCAGCAGGGACTTATTTGCATATTAGACTACACCCCCTGGTGCCAAACCAGCCAGAACTGCGTTCCTGTGCATTCCTGCTCCAAAAAAGCCCCTGGGTATAATGCCATAGAGTCCACATTCCAACTCAGCTGTTTTTTCAGCTGAGAGCCAGTTTGGTGTAGCGTTTCAGTGTGCGGACTCTTATCTAGAAGAACCGGGTTTGATTCCCCACTCCTCCACTTGCACCTGCTGGAATGGCCTTGGGTCAGCCATAGCTCTCGCAGAGCTGTCCTTGAAAGGGTAGCTTCTGTCAGAGCTCTCTCAGCCCTACCCACCTCACAGGGTATCTGTTTTTGGGGGAGTATAGGAGATTGTAAGCCGCTCTGAGACTCTGATTCAGAGAGAAGGCAGGGTATAAATCTTCAGCCTCCTCCTCCAGGGGAACTGATCTTGGTCATTTGGTGATCAACTATTATAGCAACAGAAGTAGAGTTGCCAAGTCCAATTCAATAAATGTCTGCGGACTTTGAGGGTGGAGCCAGGAGACTTTGGAGGTGGAGCCGGGAGCAAAGGTATGACAAGCATGATTGAACTCTGACAGGAGTTCTGGCCATCACATTTAAAGCGACCGCACACCTTTTAAATGCCTTCCCTCCATTGGAAATAATGAAGGATAGGGGCACCTTCTTTTGGGGATCATAGAATTGGACCCCTTGGTCCAATCTTTTTGAAACATGGGGGGTGCTTTGAGGAGAGGCACCAGATGCTATGCTGAAAATTTGGTGCCTCTAACTCAAAAAACAGCCTCCATAGAGCCCCAGATACCCGTGGATCAGTTCTCCATTATACCCTATGGGAATCAATCTTCATAGAGCGCCCAGCAGACATTTCCTCCCCCCCCCAACTTTCTAATGACCCTGAAGCTGGGAGAGGCCTCCAAACCGGGGGATTCCCCTGTCCCTACCTGGGGATTGGCAACCCCAGGGCTTTTTTTTTAGCAGGAACACACTGGAACGCAGTTCTGGCTGCCTTGGCATCAGGGGGTGTGGCCTAATATGCAAATGAGCTCCTGTCAGGCTTTCTCTACAAAGAACCTGAATGGAAACCATGGCAATGTCAGCAGGTGTGGCCTAATATGCAAATGAGCTCCTGTCGGGCTTTTTCTGCAAAGAACCTGTATGGAAACCATGGTGATGTCAGTGAGTGTGACTTAATATGCAAATGAGCTCCTGTCGGGCTTTTTCTACAAAGAACCTGCATGGAAACCATGGTGATGTCAGTGGGTGTGGCCTAATATGCAAATGAGCTCCTGTCGGGCTTTCTCTACAAAGAACCTGTATGGAAACTATGGCAATGTCAGGGGGGATGGCCTAATATGCAAATGAGCTCCTGTCGGGCTTTTTCTACAAATTAACCTGTATGGAAACCATGGTGATGTCAGGGGTGTGGCCTAATATGCAAAGGAGCTTCTGTTGGGCTTTTTCTACAAAGAACCTGTATGGTAACCATGGTGATGTCAGGGGGTGTGGCCTAATATGCAGATGAGCTCCTGCTGGGCTTTTCCCACAAAGAACCTGTGTGGAAACCATGGTGATGTCAGAGGGTGTGGCCTAATATGCAAATGAGTTCCTGCTGGGCTTTTTCTACAAAAAGAGCCCTGGGCAACCCTCTCCAGATGCCACCTGGAGGTTGGCAAACCATTCCATGGCAGAGTGGGCATTTGAATCTGGATCCCTAGTCCAATACCCCAGTCCTTGTGGAGCTTTCAAAGAATCTCTCCTCTGCAAAAACAAATGGGAAAAGGTCTGTGCGAAGGCTAGAAGAAAACATTGTTGGTTTTAAAGATGCCTGATTGGACTCGAGCTTTGTTCAAAAGTGACAAGCGACACTGGGCCAGGCCTTAGAGAGCAAAGCCACCCTTTCCTGGAAGGGGGCACTGAGTTCAAAGGATGAAGCTCAGAGCCACGCATTGCGAAGCTTCCAGGATTGCCATGTCCAATTCAAGAAATATCCGGGAACTTTGGGGGTGGAGCCAGGAGGCTTTGGGGGTGGAGCCAGGAGTAAGGGTGCGACAAGCACAATTGAACTCCAAAGGGAGTTCTGGCCATCACATTGAAAGGGACCGCAAACCTTCTAAATGCCTTCCCTTCATTGGAAATAAAGGATAGGGGCACCTTCTTTGGGGGCTCATAGAACTGGACCCCCTGGCCCAATTCTTTTGACACTTGGATGTTCTTTTGGGTAGAGGCATCGGATGCTATGCTGAAAATTTGGCACCTCTACGTGAAAAAACAGCACCCCCCAGAGCCCCAGATACCCGCGGATCAATTCACCATTATACCTATGGAAATCGGTCTCCATAGGGAATAACGGAGTGCCCAGCAGACATTTCCCTTCCCTCCCTGCTTTCTGATGACTCCGAAGCAGGGGTAGGGCCTCCAAACCGGGGGATCCCACCTGGGGATTGGCAACCGTAGCAACACGAAAGCTAGAATAAAACATTGCTGGTTTTAGAGGTGCCTGATTGGACTCAAGCTTTGTTCAAAAGTGACAAGAGACGCTGGGCCAGGCCTTAGAGAGCAAAGCCAACCTGCTATGGAAGGAGACGCTGAGTTCAAAAGATGACACTCGAAGCCGCTCATTGCGGAGGGGATCCCATTGGGATCCGGAAGTGTCTCAAAGAAGGGAGTATCGTCTTGTACCTCTTGAGTGCCTAGCGATGACGTCAGGAACGGCCGCCCTTCGCGAGACCGGAAGCGCCGCGTGTGTACGGAAGCGAAGGGGGCGCGGCTCCCCCGCCGCTGATAGGGCGTTCCGCCGGGCGGCGTCTGACGTCACGGCGCCCGAGTTGCCGCCCTCCGTAGCCGCGCAACTGCTCCGGGGCCTGGGCAAGATGGAGAGCGCCAGCCAGGGTAAGGAGCCGCGCAGGCCTCGGGCCTCCCTCCGGGGGGGAAGGAAGCCGCGGCGGAGACGGTGGACCCGTGTCTTCGCTCTGTCACGTCTGAAGGCGGCCGACGCGGGTCCCGGAGGTCGCGCCTGAATGTGGGCCGGGCGGGAGGGGGTTGGCGTGGAGAGGCCCGGACTTCTTCCCCGTGTGGCCCTCGCCTCTCTCCTTCCCGCAGAGGCCAAACTTTCTTAACTTAAGAGCCACTTTGAACAAACGTCCGAGGTTGGAGAGCCGAAAGGAAGGAAAATAGATGGGGAGGAAGGAGGGAGGGGTGGAAAGAAAGCAACTTTAACTTTGAATGCATTCAGGGAGTGAGGGAAGGAAAGCAACTTTAACTCTGAAAGCATTCAGGGAGGAAGGGAGGGAAAGAAAGCAACTTTAACTTTGAATGCATTCAGGGAGGAAGGGAGGGAAGGAAAACAACTTTAACTTTGAATGCATTCAGGGAGGGAAAGAAAGTTGCTTTAACTTTGAATGCATTCAGGGAGGAAGGGAAAGAAAGCACCTTTAACTTTGAATGCATTCAGGGAGGGAAAGAAAGGAACTTTAACTTGGAATGCATTCAGGGAGGGAAGGGTGGAAAGAAAGCAACTTAACTTTGAATGAATTCAGGGAGGAAGGGAAAGAAAGCAACTTTAACTTTGAATGCATTTGGGGAAGGAGGGAAAGAAAGCAACTTTAATTTTGAATGCATTCAGGGAGAGAGGGTGGGAGGGAAAGAAAGCAACTTTAACTTTAAATGCACTTCTCCAAGCCGTCAGCTCGAGGCAGGAAGGACAGGAGGGAGGAAAATACATGGGGAGGGAGAGGTGGAAAGGAAGCAACTTTAAACTTAAATGCATTCTCCAAGCCGCCAATAAAACAATCAAATCAATTTAAAACAGTTTAAAATGAAGACAATTAAGCCACAGCTCACATTTGGTGGGGGAGGGGCAAAGATGGTATTAACAGATCGATTCGGCCCGCTTGTCCCAACCTAGGTATTCAAATCCCGGCTCTCTTGGTTCCAAAGAATCAGTACAGTGCAAGCAGTGCAGGGGTGGCCCGTTTAATGATAGAACGCCCGGCCTGTCTTCTCCAAGCCTGCCGACAGGACAGTGGGGGCTTCAAGAGCCGCACAATATGGTTGAAAGAGCCACATGCGGCTCCCAAACCATAGTTGAGCCACCCCTGGGCTAGAGCTCTGTGTGCAGGGAGTGGAAGACATTTTTTGTGTGTCCGGTGGCGGTGGGGGAAGAGACGGCCTGTGGGAGGGGGGGCTGCTGTTGGAGCTGTTCCCACACCCTGCTGAGGGCGAGGCCTGGCTGGAGTGGAGTGGAGCCCATCGCTCTGCCTCCTTTTGCCAGTTGGGAGGAGTCCAGAGACGGTGTTGAAAGGCGGGAGTCTCCGAGGTGGAAGCAGAAGGAGAGCCCGGAAGGGTGGGGGGAGGGTGGGAGTTCTCGACTTGGGGAGCTGAAATCTTTGCAGAGCCGGGGAAGGGGTGGGGGTGGGGTTGGGGTGCAGATGGAAGTTGGAGCTCTGTTCGCAGGTGGGAAGGTTGCAGAAGGGTCCCCGGTTCGATCGGTTGAAAGAACCGGACAGGAGGTGATGGGAAAGTTCTTGACCCGGAGACCCTGCCTCAGTGGCAGAGCGTCTGATTGGCTTGCAGAAGGGTCCCGGGCGACGGTTCCCTCTAAGCTGCGGAATCTCGTGAGCAAAAATTCTACTATGTGAGTTGCTGGCATTAAAGTTGCGAGCTGCTGGCTTTAAAGTTGTGAGCTGCTGCATACATGAGTGCGCTCTGGGGTCATCCTTCCTGAGCTAAGACAAAAATGTGCGAGCTGGAGGCTAAAAATCTGTGAGCTAGCTCACGCTAACTCAGCTTAGAGGGAACGCTGGTCCCAGGCAATGCTCCTGGGACTAGCGTTCCCTCTAAGCTGTGGAGTCTTGTGAGCAAAAATTCTACTTTGTGAGCTACTGGCATTTGAAGTTGCGAGCTACTGGCATGAATTAGTTTGCTCTGGAGCCATGTTTCCTGAGCTAAGAAAAGAATGTGGGAGCTGCAGGTTAAAAAACTCAACTTAGAGAGTTCAGTCCCTGGCACCTCCTGTTAAAAGGACCAGACAGTAGGTAATGGAAAAGACCTCGACCGGCGACCCTGACTCAGTGGCAGAGCATCTGTTTAAAAGGACCAGGCAGGAGGTAACAGGAAAGCTTGACTGGAGACCCTGGCTCAGTGACAGAGCATCTGCTTGGCATGCAGAAGGGGTCCCAGGTTCAAATCCCTGGCACCTCCCATTAAAAGGACCAAGCAGGAGGTGATGGGAAAGGCCTTGACTGGAGCATGGGGTGGTGGGCAGGGTAGGTTCTGCCTCCCCCTGGGAGTGACCAATGGGAGGTGATGGAATGCTGGGGAGCTGAAAGCCACGAAAGTCCAGTGAAGAGAGCGGCTGGGAGTTGAGAGGAAAAAGAGTAGGTCTCATTGAGTGTAACTGTGGAGAAGAGCTGCTTTGAGGTGGCTGAAAAAAGTAACAAAGGATCTCAGTTTCAGGAATAGGATCGCAGTTCAAAAGTTCAGCGGAAGCAACACTTGGCTTCCTTGCTTTTTTTTTTTTTTGCAGAGCCGGGAAAGTGTGGGGTTGGGGGTGGAGTGCAGATGGAAGTTGGAGCTCTGTATGCAAGTGGGAAGGTTGCAGAGGGGCCTGGGCACCGGGAAGAGCATCTTTTTGGCATACGGAAGGGTCCCCGGTTCAATCCCTGGCACCTCCCATTAAAAGAACCAGGCAGGAGAGCCAGTTTGGTGTAGTGGTTAAGTGCGCGGACTCTTATCTGGGAGAACCGGGTTTGATTCCCCACTCCTCCACTTGCACCTGCTGGCATGGCCTTGGGGCAGCCATAGCCCTGGCAGAAGTTGTCCTTGAAAGGGCAGCTGCTGTGAGAGCCCTCTCCAGCCCCACCCACCTCACAGGGTGTCTGTTGTGGGGGGAGGAAAGTAAAGGAGATTGTGAGCTGCTCTGAGTCTCTTCGGAGTGGAGGGCGGGATATAAATCCAATATCTTCATCTACCTCACAGGGTGCCTGTTGTGGGGGAGGAAGGGAAAGGAGATTGTGAGCCACTCTGAGACTCTTTGGAGTGGAGGGCGGCATATAAATCCAATATCTTCATCTACCTAACAGGGTGTCTGTTGTGGGGGAGGAAGGGAAAGGAGATTGTGAGCCGCTCTGAGACTCTTTGGAGTGGAGGGCAGCATATAAATCCAATATCTTCATCTACCTCACAGGGTGTCTGTTGTGGGGGAGGAAGGGAAAGGAGATTGTGAGCCGCTCTGAGACTCTGCGGAGTGGAGGGCAGGATATAAATCCAATACCATCTTCTTCAGGAGGTGATGGGAAAGTTCTTGACCTGGAGACCCTGGCTCAGTGGCAGAGCATCTGCTTGGCATGCAGAAAGGTTCCTGGTTCATTCCCTGGCATTTCCTGTTAAAACAGGCCAGGCGGTGAAGGCAAAGGTTTGGGAGAGCTGCTGCCAGCCAGAGCAGATGAGACTGACCTCGAGAGATCAGACTTGGCAGAAGGCAGCTTTGCGTAGGGATGCAGGAATGGTACGTGGCCGGGGCTCTCTGTAGCTTTGGGGCAAGGGAGCTGAACGGCTTTGGCTTGGCAGAGAGAGCCATTCCAAGACGATGGTTGCCAGGAAGTTTTCCTGAGCTAGGCGGGGAGGGGGGTGGTGGATTGTGGAGCTGTCGATCCCAGCGCTGAAAAAGGTGGGAAGTAATATTCCGGGGTGTGATAAGGTAAAAGGTGTATGGTGTGGATGAGGTGGCTGAACTTTTGGTCTTGCCTGTTATCGCTCTGTGATAACAAAAACCAGACTCTGGCGAGCCTTTACTGGAATTTGTTTATGCTCAGGCTCTCGGGGGAATGGAATCGCTTCTTGCCCAACCTCGTCACCTTAAACTGCCTTTATTGCAGTCGGAGTACTGACGTTCCCAGCCGATCTAAATTCTTTGCTTTTTGATTTTTCTGGAGCGGCACGTGGCGCTTTGTTGCTTCAGTGCCACGCCGCGCAAGTTTTAAATTCCCGTGATACCAGCACGCAGATGCGTGCACCCGTGTTCCAGCAATCGCTTAATTTTTCGTTTCAGACGGGAGCTCTGTTGGTCTGCATGGGACAGCTAGACCCGTGTCCGTGTGCACCTTCGAGACCAACAAGGTTTTTTGAGTTTATCAGCTTTCAAATGTCAAAGTTCCTTTTGGTGTCAAAGATTTCAGGTTTTCACGGCTGGCATCATCATTAGGGTTTGTAGAATCTTTCGGGCTCAAGTGCCGTGTTCCTTTTGGTATTTGACGAAGGGAGGTTTGATATTTTTTTTTTCCACCAAAGAGTACTTGGAATTCACAGCTGCTGTAAGAGGTGGTGGCTATAAGTATAGGCAGCTTCAAGAGGAGATTGGAGAAACATATGGAGCCAGAGGTCTGTCAGTGACTGTTAGCTGTAAGGTATAGATCAAGGCTGTTGAATTCATTTGTTATGAGGGCCAGATCTGAAATAAATGAGACCTCGTTGGGCCGGGCCATGTGGGTACCTATGTAAGAATAGGTAGCAGAGATATAAACTATATAAAGGACACAAATACAATTAAATATGTATTTTTAAAAAACTTAGAACATGCTTAAAACATTAGCGCTCGTTGGCCTTAAAGGTGATTTCTTTGTATTTCTCCCATGGGAACCAGGGAACTGGCAAAGGAAGCTCTGGTGTAGTGTAGTGGTTAAGTATGCGGACTCTTATCTGGGAAAACTGGGTTTGATTCCCCACTCCTCCACTTGCACCTGCTGGAATGGCCTTGGGTCAGCCATAGCTCTGGCAGAGGTTGTCCTTGAAAGGGCAGCTGCTGTGAGAGCCCTCTCCAGCCCCACCCACCTCACAGGGTGTCTTGTGGGGGAGGAAGGTAAAGGAGATTGTGAGCTGCTCTGAGACTCTTCGGAGTGGAGGGCGGGATATAAACCCAATATCTTCATCTACCTCACAGGGTGTCTGTTGTGGGGGAGGAAGGGAAAGGAGATTGTGAGCCGCTCTGAGACTCTTTGGAGTGGAGGGCGGGATATAAATCCAATATCTTCATCTACCTCACAGGATGTCTTTTGTGGGGGGGGGGGAGGGAAAGGAGATTGTGAGCCGCTCTGAGACTCTTCAGAGTGGAGGGCGGGATATAAATTCAATATCATCATCATCATCATGAGAGGCTTGGCTCAGTAGCTTTGCTGTGCAGTTAAGAGAGCCTGGTAAAGCGAGCTAAAGGGAGGCGCCTCAACCAATGGAGAAAATAGAGGTTTTGTTCCGTAGTTCCTGTGCGATTGAGCAAGCCTGGCAAAGCAAGCTGTGATGCAGAAGGAAGCAAGAGAGAGGGAGAAGGAAGCAGGTGACAGCCAGTCGCTCGGGGGCCTGATAGGAGCCCTCCGAGGGCCTAATTCAGCCCCGGAACTGCATGTTTGACACCCCTTGAGATAGCACAGTTTTTCTGGGGCAGTGATCCTCTGTATTCTTGGTGCTTGGGGGGGAAGGCAACAGTGAGAGGGCTTCTGAAGTTCTGGCTCTGCTGGTGGACCTCCTGAGGGCACCTGGGTGTTGGCCACTGTGGTACAACATTGCACTGGATGGGCCGTTGGCCTGATCCTTTCAGGGAAGATTGGGTGGGGACGCTACAGATTCTATAGGGGCATCGGCTACAGCCCTGTCCAACATGCTTCTCTGATGTTCTCTTTTGAGAGCTTGTACTCTCCCTCCCCCCAATCTTGTTGGTCCTCGAGTGCCACTGGACTCTTGATTTAGCGTCAGTTTTTAATGTATTTTTAATAATAATGTACCTTGAAGTCGTACAGCACCGCAGAACGGTTTCAAATTGTAACTGCGTTTTATTGGTTTTTAAAATCGGGATTGAAATTTAAGGTAAATAAATAAAAATAATAAAGTCTGAGGCCTCACTGCTCATGAAGGAGGTGCAGACAGCATCAAGAGTTCGGTCCTATAGCCCTGATCTAGATACCCCACGCAAGTCCGATCTCAGAAGCTAAACAGGGTGGACTATGGTTAGTACTTGGATGGGAGACCTCCCGGGAATACCAACAGTTGGGAGACAGGGCAGGCTTTGTTCATCCACCTCTCTGAGTATCCTCCTGGCCCCCAGTAAGGGTCAGTCACCAGAGAGGAAGAGATTTGATTTATATCCTGCCCTTTGCTAGCCAAAGGAGTCTCAGGGCACCTAACAATCTCCTTTCTCTTCCCCTCCCCACAACAGACACCCTGTGAGGTAGGTGGGGCTGAGAGAGCCCTGACAGAACCTGCTCTTGAGCAGAACAGCTCTGCGAGAACTTGTGACTTATTCATGGTCCCATCAGCAGGTGTATGTGGAGGAGTGGGGAATCGAACCCGGTTCTCCCAGATAAGAGTCTGTGCACTTAACCACCACACCAAACTGGCTCTCAGAGGTCGACACGACTTCCAGGTGCAGACTTACACCCATCCACCCACCTAAAATACACAAAAATACCAAAGAAAGAAGTTTGCTCCTGTAGTGTTCGACCGGACGTGATAATTCACGCGAGTCTCTGAACTTATGCCCACTTGTCCGGTATATAGGGTTTTCGGTGAGCCTTGTGGCTAAATAAAACAGAATTTCTGTGGCACCTTATTAAAGGCTAGCAAAATTTATTCCAGCCTTTGCATCCGTCAGCTGGATTCTCGCTTCTTCCGATGCTTGTTTGGTGTAGTGCCAGTTTGGTATAGTAGTAAATTGTGCGGATTCTTATCTGGGAGAACCGGGTTTGATTCCCCACTCCTCCACTTGCAGCTGCTGGAATGCCCTTGGGTCAGCCATAGCTTCCGTAGGAGTTGTCCTTGAAAGGGCAGCTTCTGGGAACACTCTCTCAGCCCCACCCACCTCATAGGGTGTCTGTTGTAGGGAGAGGAGGTAGAGGAGATTCTGACCACTCTGAGATTCAGAGTATAGGGCAGGGTATAAATCCATCATCATCTCCTCCTCCTTCTCCTTCTTGGAAAGGAGGTCATTTTAGAGACGTTGGTAATAAAAGCACAGGAGGGGGGAGGTGGAGGAACGGGAGCAGAAGGAAGCGTGATACGAATCCTCTTGTAAATCTTTCCGGTGCGGTTCCCTCGGCGTAGGACTGGAACTGATTTGGTGGTTATGCATAATTAGGGGATGATAAAAGGTCAGCCGTTCCTGCTCACGGGGTGCAGCCTGGTGAAATCGAATAAACACAACGAATCAAGGAAGTAGCGTGAGAAAAGTTAACGTTAGGAAAGGGCTACAGTGCAATAAGCGTTAAGAGCCAATTACAGCCTTCCAAAAGCGGGCCCGTTGAGCTGCTAGGAATTAGAACAAGTGCGGAAATTGACGTCTCCGTTTTGGCGAGGGTGAGAGCATGTTTCGAATTCGGCACTTTCTGGATTGTGTTGTCCTTCCTCCGTAGAACAGAGACTTGGTTCTGCAACAGCATGTCCCGGAGGATTAAAACGTCCTCTCCCCCATCCCCCCCACGGCTTCTGAATGTTGCGTTTTCTTATATCGGCTCTGTGTTGATTGTTTCTCTTGCGTAGGGACTTGTTCAGTGCAGAAGGGCTCTGGGGCACATGGCGGTATATATTACATTGGATAACATGCAAGCAGCTGAGACCATCATTTGCTTCCATAGCAGCGCTAGTCGAATATGTGCGGGGAGAAAGTTGGCATCTAAGTCTGTCGCAAGGGTTGGTTCTTGGGTCTGTGGGTCTGTCGGTGAGGAAAGGCCTGTTCACCACCACCTATTCTCCAGACAGAGATGAAGAAGATAATGGATTTATATCCCACCCTATACTCTGAATCGCAGAGTTTTGGAGCAGTCACAATCTCCTGTACCTTCCCCCCTACACACAACAGACACCCTGTGAGGTAGGAAGGGCTGAGAGAGCTCTGACGGAAGCTGCCCTTTCAAGGATAGCTCTGCGAGAGCTGTGGCTGACCCAAGGCCATTCCAGCAACTCCAAGCGGAGGAGTGAGGATTCAAACCCGGTTCTCCCAGGTAAGAGTCCGCACACTTAATCACTACACCCAACTGGCTGTAGTGGTTAAGTGAAGAAGAAGACCACAGATTTATACCCCGCCCTTCTCTCTGAACCAGAGTCTCAGAGCGGCTTACAATCTCCTTTATCTCCTTCCCTCACAACAGACACCTCGTGAGGTGGGCGGGGCTGAGAGGGCTCTCACAGCAGCTGCCCTTTCAAGGACAGCTCTGCGAGAGCTACGGCTCACCCAAGGCCGTTCCAGCAGCTGCAAGTGGAGGAGGGGGGAATCAAACCCGGTTCTCCCAGATAAGAGAGCTATGGCTGACCCAAGGCTATTCCAGCAGGTGCAAGGGGAGGTGTGGGGAATCAAACCCGGTTCTCCCAGATAAGAGTCCGTGCACTTAACCACTACACCAAACTGTCTTTACAAGAGACTGATGCATCGAACTAACTGAAGCCATGAGCTGTAGGTGACAACCAGCAGGCGATCTGTTGTTACAGGTCTGTCTTGGAACAGGCTGGTTTGCTCTGGGGACTGATCCGGCGCTGGCCCTCTGCTCACGGAGTGCCACTGTACTCCTTTAAGGATCTTCCTGGTGTTTTTTTTTCTTTTTTGTTATAAAAATTTCCACAACGATTTCCTTCCCTGTCGGGATCCGGAAAAGTGAGTTCTGACTCTGGAGGCTCACGCCGGAACCAATGCCGTTGATCTTTAATAAGCTGCCGTAGGACTTTCGCTCGCTACAGTCAACAAACGCGGCTCTCCCTGTGGAATTATCACGGGAGGTCCCGGCGCAGTCGTTTGAGGTGGTAAACAAGGACGAAGCGCCGGCGAGTTCGTTCTTGTGGAAGGCCTCAGAGGCTATCATTACTGGAGTATCCCGGCGTTTAAAAAAACAAAATGCCCGAAGTCTGGCTGTTCTTAGACACAGAAATGATGGCTTTTTATCCTGTTTCCTGGTCATCTACCCTTACGTCATCTATTTGACTTCTGCTGTGCCGAGGTCAGGTTCTTTTGGGTTTTCTTCCTCCGTATGCCGCAGAAGGTCCTAAGTTCAATCCCCGGCATCTCCAACTAAAAAGGGTCCAGATTTGAGACCCTGGAGAGCCGTTGTTAGTCTGAGTAGACAATACTGACTTCGATGGACTGAGGGTCTGATTCAGTATAAGGCAGCTTCATATGTTCACTCCTCCACTTGCAGCTGCTGGAGTGGCCTTGGGTCAGCCATAGCTCTCACAGGAGTTGTCCTTGAAAGAGCAGCTGCTGGGAGAGCCCTCTCAGCCCCACCCACCTCACAGGGTGTCTGTTGTGGGAGAGGATGGTAAAGGAGATGGTGAGCTGCTCTGAGATTCAGAGTGAAGGGCAGGGTATAAATCCAATATCTTCTTCTTGAGAGCCAGTTTGGTGTAGTGGTGAAGTGCGCGGACTCTTATCTGGGAGAACCGGGTTTGATTCCCCACTCCTCCACTTGCACCTGCTGGAATGGCCTTGGGTCAGCCATAGCTCTCTTATCTGGGAGAACCGGGTTCGATTCCCCACTCCTCCACTTGCACCTGCTGGAGTGGCCTTGGGGCAGCCAGAGCTCTGGCAGAGGTTGTCCTTGAAAGAGCAGCTGCTGGGAGAACCCTCTCAGCCCCAAGCACCTCACAGGGTGTCTGTTGTGGGGGGAGAAGATATAGGCGATTGTAAGCCGCTCTGAGTCTCTGATTCAGAGAGAAGGGAGGAGTATAAATCTGCAGTCGTCTCCTCCTCCTCCTTCCTTTGCATATTAGGCCACACACTCCTGATGTAGCCAATCCTCCAAGAGCTTACAGGGTTCTTAGTACAGGGCCTACTGTGAGCTCCGGGAGGACTGGCTACATCGGGGGTTGTTTGGCCTAATATGCAAAGGAGTTCCTGCTCCGAAAAATAGCACCCTGCTCTCACCTCAAAATGTGCATGAAACCGGAAGTCTTGTGCAGCTGTGCCTTTGGAGCGGAACGTGGTTGGTTCCTTTTGGTGGCAAACTTGGGTTTGTCGCCGCGTGAAGATGCTTCTGTCAATGAGGCTGTCGGTCCAATAAGATCCTCCTTCCGATTGTGTCGGTGTTTGGGGGCTCTTAACAGCGAAGCCCTTTTCTTGAAGTTGCCTCGAAGTTCCCTCTAAGCTGAGCTAGCGCACAGAATTTTAGCCTCCAGCTCACAGGTTTTTGTCTTCGCTCAGGAAGGACGACCTCAGAGCACACTCACTTACGCCAGCAGCTCGCAACTTTCACGCCGATCGCTCACAGCTTTAACGACGGTAGCTCACAAAAGTGGAATTTTTGCTCACGAGACTTCTGCAGCTTAGAGGGACGATTGCTGGTAGGGCACTGCTCGCCCGCCTGCGGCTTTCGAAATGCAAATTCCCTGCTCCTGTCCGAGTCAAACTCAGAGCTCGGTTGGAGTTTCTCTTCCCCTTTCCCTCTGTGTCGCAAACGCCCCGTGAAACTAACCCGCTTTGCTGTTTAGCTGCTTATCCTTTTCTCCACCCCCTTCTGCTTCTTGTCCGTGACAGATATCAACCTTAACTCTCCCAACAAAGGTCTGCTGTCGGATACGATGACGGATGTCCCCGTGGATAACGCCAACGCGGCAGCCGCTCCTCCGAGACCCCCTTCCTACAATGGGCTCACCGAAGCGGAGGAAGAGGAGTTGAGAGCCGAGTTAGTCAAGGTAAGTCACTCTCTGTGCGTACTTCTCACGTGTGCTACGAGGATCTAACATTAAGGATAAGCATATGGAGCAGAGGTCCATCAGTGGCTATTAGCCACAGGGTATTGATGGAACTCTCTGTCTGGGGCAAGTGATGCTCTGTATTGTGGGTGCTTGGGAAGGGGCAACAGTGGGAGGGCTTCTAGCACCACTGGTGGACCTCTTGATGGCACTTGGTTTTTTTGGCCACTGTGTGACACACAGTGTTGGACTGGATGGGCCATTGGCCTGATCCAACATGGCTTCTCTTATGTGACACAGAGTGTTGGACTGGATGGACCATTGGCCTGATCCAACAGGGCTTCTCTGATGTTCTTATGTGACACAGAGTGTTGGACTGGATGGACCATTGCAGATCCAACAGGGCTTCTCTGATGTTCTTATGTGACACAGAGTGTTGGACTGGATGGGCCATTGGCCTGATCCAACAGAGCTTCTCTTAGGTTCTTATGTGGCACAGAGTGTTGGACTGGATGGGCCATTGGCCTGATCCAACAGGGCTTCTCTTATGTTCTTCTGTGACACAGAGTGTTGGACTGGATGGCCACTGGCCTGATCCAACATGGCTTCTCTTATGTTCTTATGTGACGCAGAGTGTTGGACTGGAATGGCCATTGGCCTGATCCAACAGGGCTTCTTTTATGTTCTTATGTGACACAGAGCTGGATGGATGGGCCACTGGCCTGATCCCACAGGGCTTCTCTTATGTGACACAGAACGTTGGACTGGATGGGCCATTGGCCTGATCCAACAGGGCTTCTCTTACGTTCTTATGATCTGTGTAATTCTGCTTCTAGTCTAAAGCAGGGGTGACAAACTCATTTGTTACGAGGGCCAAATCTGACATAAATGAGACCTCGTTGGGCCGGGCCATATGTGTATCTGTTTAAGATTAGGCAGCAGAGATAAAAACTTTTAAAGGGCACAAACACAATTAAAGATTAAAAAAAAAAAGTAAACATGCTTAAAACATTAGCACTCATTGGTCTTAAAGGTGCTTTCTTTGTATTTCTCCCATGGGATTCAGGAAACTGGGCAAAGGAAGCTCTGGCTCTTTCCTTCCTTCCCAGGGGACCAGGAGGGGGAGGAGCCTCAGCCAATAGAAGGAAGAGGGGCTTGGCTCAGTAGCTCTGCTGCGCGATTGAGAAAGCCTGGCAAAGCAAGTTGTTCCTCCCCCTCTACTCCCCAAGGGAGGAGCCTCAGCCAATGGACAAAATACAGGCTTTGCTCTGTAGCTCCTTGTGCGATCGAGCAAGCCTTGCAAAGCAAGCTTTGATGGAAAAGGAATCGAGAGGGGTAGAAGGATGTAGATGACAGCCAGTTACTTGCTGATAGGAACCTTCCGGGGGCCTGATTCAGCCCCTGGGCTGCATGTTTGACACCCCTGGTCTAAAGAGTTCTGGACAGCACTTTGGTTAGGAACGTGGGTTGTCTGAAGTTCAATTGAGTAGCTTCCCTTCTGCTTTCGTGAAAAGGACTTCTTATTTATTTATTTCTTCGTTTACCTCATTTATACCTCCGCCTTTCTCCCCGATGAGGACTGAGGTCAAAGCGGCTGACATCGTTCTCTCCTCTCCTCGGTTTTATCCTCACGACAACCCTGCAAGGTAGGCTAGGCTGGAAGTTCGTGACTGGCCCAAGGTCACCCGGCAAGGTTCCGTTGCAGAGCAGGGAACTGAACCGCTGCTCTGCCTCTCTGTGGGTTCCCCTCTTGTTCCCCACGGTATTCAGCATGTCATAAGAACATAAGGGAAGCCATATTTGATGAGGCCAATGGCCCATCCGGACCAACCCTCTGGGTCAAACAGTGGCCAAAACCCAGGTGCCCTCAGGAGGTCCACCAGCAGCACCAGAACTCCAGAAGCCCTCCCACCAACAATACAGAGCATCACTGCCCAGGATGTCAGAACGTAAGAGAAGCCACAGTGGATCAGATCAGTGGCCTTTCTGGTCCAACACTCTGTGTAGCACAGTGGCCAAAACCCAGGTGCCCTCAGGAGGTCCACCGGCAGTGCCAGAATTCCAGAATTCCTCCCTCGGTTGCCCTTCAAGCACCAAGAACTTCTACCCGTGAACTGCTGGTAGAAGTTATCCAGATCTTGGACACGCAGTTTCTCCCCCCCTTCCTTCTGAGAGCAGTTTGTGTAGTGGTTAACTGTGTGGACTCTTATCTGGAAGAACCAGCTTTGATTTTCCAATCTTTCACTTGCAGCTGTTGGAATGGCCTTGGGTCAGCCATAGCTCTTGCAGGAGTTGTCCTTGAAAGGGCAGCTGCTGTGAGAGCCCTCTCAGCCCCACCCACCTCACAGGGTGTCTGTTGTGGGGGGGAAGAAGATATAGGAGATTGTAGGCCACTCTGAGTCTCTGATTCAGAGAGAAGGGCAGGGTATAAATCTGCAGTCTTCTTTTTTTCTGTCTCATTCCAGGGGAGTCATGCAAGCCTTCAGTGGGGTGGAGCGTGAAGGGTGGGATGTGGGGAACTGAAGAAGAAGAAGATATTGGATTTATATCCTGCCCTCTACTCTGAATTTCAGAGGCTCACAATCTCCTTTTTTCTTCCTCTCCCACAACAGACACCCTGTGAGGTGGGTGGGGCTGAGAGAGCTCTGACAGAAGCTGCCCTTTCAGGGACAGCTCTGCAAGAGCTCTGCTGACCCAAGGCCATGCCAGCAGGTGCAAGTGGAGGAGTGGAGAATCAAACCCGGTTCTCCCAGATAAAAGTCCACACACTTAACTGCTACACCAAACTGGCTCTATTTCTGGCTGGGCTACGGTAATATGCCGTGCAGAGGGCTGCCTTTGCAAATTGTCTGGAAGCTTCCGCTGGTTCAAAATGCCGCTGCTCGTGTTCGAAGCAGGGCCCAGCATAACAATCGGATAGCAGCGGTTAATCCCTGTTTGCAGTCTCAGTTAAATCCAGCTCAGGCTAGCTAAATCTCGGAAGCTGAGAAGGGTCACCCCTGGGTAGTATTTGGATGGGAGCCGTCGAAGGAATACCAGAGGTGTGACGCAGAGGCAGTAATGGCAAACCACCTCTGGATGTCTCTTTTCTTGAAACCCCTTGGGGTCATGAGAACATAAGAGAAGCCATGTTGGATCAGGCCAGTGGCCCATCCAGCCCAACACTCTGTGTCACACAATGGCCAAAAAATTCAGGTGCCCGTCAGAAGGTTCACTAGTGAGGCCAGGACACTAGAAGCCCTTCCACTGCGCCCCCCCACCCCAAGCACCAAGAATTCAGAGCATCACTGCCCCAGACAGAGAGTTCCAACAATATGCCTGGGCTAATAGCCACTGATGGACCTCTGCTCCATATGTTTACCCAATCCCTCTTGAAGCTGGCTATGCTTGTAGCCGCCTCCCACCTCCTGTGGCAGTGAATTCCACGTGTTAATCACCCTTTGGGTGAAGAAGGACTTCCTTTTATCTGTTCTAACCCAGCTGCTCAGCAATTTCATGGAGGGCCCTCGAGTACTCATATTGTGAGAAAGGGAGAAAAGTACTTCTTTCTCTACCTTCTCTATCCCGTGCATAACCTTGTAAACCTCTATCTTGTCACCCCGCAGTCGACGTTTCTCCAAGCTAAAGAGCCCCAAGCGTTTTAACCTTTCTTCATAGGGAATAATTCTAGTTGCTCTTTTCTGGACTTTTTCCACTGCCGTAATATCTTTTACGGAACTGGCTGATTTGTTTTCAATTCCCTTCCTAATAATTCCCAGCATGGCGTTGGCCTTTTTTTATTGCAACCGCACACTGTCTCGACATTTTTAGTGGGTTATTTACCACGACCCCAAGATCTCTCTCTTGGTCAGTCTCCGCCAGTTAGTAAGTTATCTGTGACTTGATGGCACTTTACACCACAACGTGAATTTTTGGTCAGACCTGGGTAACCCAGGCAGGTTTGATCTTGCCGTATCTTGGAAGCCCTAGTAGAAGAAGAAGATGAAGAAGATATTGGATTTATGTCCCGCCCTCCACTCCAAAGAGTCTCAGAGCAGCTCACAATCT
The DNA here is from genome assembly GCF_032191835.1 of Heteronotia binoei. Lineage (NCBI taxonomy): Eukaryota > Metazoa > Chordata > Lepidosauria > Squamata > Gekkonidae > Heteronotia > Heteronotia binoei. Next base: position 13,493,919 of record NC_083224.1, read on the forward strand.
CCTTTCCCTTCCTCCCCCACAACAGACACCCTGTGAGGTGGGTGGGGCTGAGAGAGCTCTCACAGCAGCTGCCCTTTCAAGGACAACCTCTGCCAGAGCTATGGCTGACCCAAGGCCATCCCAGCAGCTGCAAGTGGAGGAGTGGGGAATCAAACCCGGTTCTCCCAGATAAGAGTCCGCACACTTAACCACTACACAAAACTCCGTAAAAAGGAGAGCCCACCACTTCCCCAGGAGGAAGCTTGTTCCACTGAGGAACCGCTCTAAACTCACAAATACCTCCCCCTAAATTCAAAGGATCTTCATTGCTGTCAGATGGCCCTCTAGCCTCTGTTTTAAAACCTCCAAGGAAGAAGAGCCCGCCACCTCCCAAGGAGAAAGCCTGTTCCACTTAGGAGCCGTTCTGACTGCCAGAAAGCTCTCCCTAATGTTTAGTCAAAAACTCTTCTGATTTAATTTCATACGCACAGTTACAGCGTCATAAGTCGATGCTTTTCCTGGGATACCGGACCACTACCGCTTATCTTCCACGCATGTCCCATCTCCGCTCGCTCCTGCAACCCCCAGAACCCGCTAACCCCTGGCGCTTCTCTTGCAGGTGGAGGAAGAAATCGGCACCCTGCGCCAGGTCCTGGCTGCCAAAGAGAGACACTGCGGAGAGCTGAAGAGAAAGCTGGGCCTGACCCCTTTGGATGGGCTGAAGCAAAACCTCTCGAAGAGCTGGCACGACGTCCAAGTCTCCAACGCGTGAGTGTTTGCCTCTTCAGCTCTCCTGTCTAAAGAACGGTGTTCTGTAGATCCAAGCGGGCAGCCGTGTTGGCCTGAAGCAGTAGAACAAAGCAGGAGTCGAGTGTACCCTTAAGACCAACCAAGTTGTATTCAGAACGTAAGCTTTCATGTGCTGTAATAAGCACACTTCATCAGACGAGGCATCGGGTCCAGTGAGCAGAGCAACATATACCGTATTTTTTTGGACCATAAGGCGCTCCGGTCCATAGGACGCACCTTCCTCCTGGGGGGCGATCCGCTGCCTCCGCCTCTGATCCCGGCGCTTCCCCCGCGCCTGCCTGGCTCCAGCTCTGACGCTTAAAGCAAGCGCTGGGATCGGAGGGCGGAGGGAGCGATCCCAGCGCTTGCTGTAAGCATCAGAGCTGGAGCCAGGCAGACAGGCACGGAGGAAGCACCCGCCCCCTCCGCAGCCGGCTCTCGCGAAGCGCTGGGTTTGCGGAGGGGGCAGGTGCTTCCTCCATGCCTGTCTGCCTGGCTTCAGCTCTGATGTTTAAAGCAAGCTCTGGGATCGGAGGGCGGAGGGAGCGATCCCAGCGCTTGCTGTAAGCATCAGAGCTGGAGCCAGGCAGACAGGCACGGAGGAAGCACCCGCCCCCTCCGCAGCCGGCGCTCGCGAAGCGCTGGGTTTGCGGAGGGGGCAGGTGCTTCCTCCATGCCTGTCTGCCTGGCTTCAGCTCTGATGTTTAAAGCAAGCTCTGGGATCGGAGGGCGGAGGGAGCGATCCCAGCGCTTGCTGTAAGCATCAGAGCTGGAGCCAGGCAGACAGGCACGGAGGAAGCACCCGCCCCCTCCGCAGCCGGCGCTCGCGAAGCGCTGGGTTTGCGGAGGGGGCAGGTGCTTCCTCCATGCCTGTCTGCCTGGCTTCAGCTCTGATGTTTAAAGCAAGCTCTGGGATCGGAGGGCGGAGGGAGCGATCCCAGCGCTTGCTGTAAGCATCAGAGCTGGAGCCAGGCAGACAGGCACGGAGGAAGCACGCTGCCCTCTCCGCAGCCGGCGCTCGCGAAGCGCTGGGTTTGCGAAGGGGGCAGGTGCTTCCTCCATGCCTGTCTGCCTGGCTTCAGCTCTGATGTTTAAAGCAAGCTCTGGGATCGGAGGGCGGAGGGAGCGATCCCAGCGCTTGCTGTAAGCATCAGAGCTGGAGCCAGGCAGACAGGCACGGAGGAAGCACGCTGCCCTCTCCGCAGCCGGCGCTCGTGAAGCGCTGGGTTTGCGGTGGGGGCAGCGTGGAGCGATCCCAGCGCTTGCTGGAAGAAGCTGGAGCCAGGCAGGCAGGCGCGGGGGAAGCGCCGGGATCAGAGGCGGAGGCAGCGGATCACACACACCCCCCCCGGAGGAAGGTATGTACCTTCACTCCATAAGACGCACACACTTCCCCCCCACACTTTTTTTTGGGGGGGAAGTGCGTCTTATGGTGCAAAAAATACGGTAGCTGGTAGAACAAAGTAGGAGTCAAGTTAAGACCAACCAAGTTTTATTCCGAAGGTCAGCTTTCGTGTGCTCTCTAAGCACACTTCATCAGACGAGGCATCGGGTACAGTGAGCAGAGCTACATATAGCCGGTCGGCAGTGGTTTAGAATGCAAAATGGCACAGATTGACGATCCAACGACAGAAGAGTAAAATGAACAGATTGAACAAACCTTTGATCTGGGTAACATGAGCGTGAGAAACCAATAAAACAGTAACATGTCAAAATGTGAGAATGTCTGTTAATCGCTCTATCGTTATAAGCCTGGTCCAAACTGAGAAAGAAATGCCCTCAATTTGGCCCAAGCTTATAACAATAGAGCGATTAACAGACATTCTCACATTTTGACACGTTACTGTTTTATTGGTTTCTCACGCTATGCTACCCAGATCAAAGGTTTGAACGCTGTTCTAGTGAGGCTTGCAGTCGAAGAGAGATGGAAACAAGAAACTTCACTGTCTTAGTTTTATCGTGGAGTGAGATGGACAAATTAACAAAAGCTTTAAGAGATTATGATTTAGATATATTCAAAAAGGAGTGGAAGAAATTTAAAGGATATATGGAGAAAGAGTGGAATGTAAAAAAGACATTGGACAATTTTTGAGTATTAATGAGAAAAGAAAAGTATTGAACTTTGGTTAGTGGTACCTTATAATTGAATTTAAATTTATAACTTCAGGGAAATCAAATATTGGAGGGAGGGGGGGTTGAAATATCATATGGGTTAGTATAGAAAAGAGACAATTAAATATTGTAACCATATGTTATTAATAAATCGTTAAAACACAAGAAACTTCACTGCCTCCCCCTCCCCACGAGAGAGGCGACATCTTGCGTCTTCAGCACATCCCAGCTAGGCAACGTGATCCCAAACGTACCTTTCCTCCTGGTTCACAAACTGCTGCTTGCAGCAGGTAGCCCCAGTTTAGGGCACAGGGGTCTTTGAGGCTGGGATAGATTTGGTAACTGAAGCCTGGTAACGGTTTCAATCCTAATGGGGCACAACACATGGAATTCACTGCCACAGGAGGTGAAGGCAGCTACAAGCATAGACGGGGATTAGATCAACATCTGGAGCAGAGGTCCATCAGTGGCTATTAGCCACAGGGGATGGAATTCTCTGTCTGGGGCAGTGATGCTCTGTATTCTTGGTGCTTGTGGGGGGGACGACTGTGGGAGGGCTTCTGGAGTTCTGTCCCTGCTGGTGGACCTCCTGATGACGTCTGGGTTTTGGCTACTGTGTGACACAGAGTGGACTGGATGGTCCATTGGTCTGATCCAACATGGCTTCTCTTATGTTCATGTTAAATTAATACATTAGAAGAAGAAGATGATGATATTGGATTTATATCCTGCCCTCCACTCCACTCTGAAGAGTCTCAGAGCGGCTCACAATCTCCTTTCCCTTCTTCCCCCACAACAGACACCCTGTGAGGTGGGTGGGGCTGGAGAGGGCTCTCACAGCAGCTGCCCTTTAAAGGACAACCTCTGCCAGAGCTATGGCTGACCCAAGGCCATTCTGGCAGGTGCAAGTGGAGGAGTGGGGAATCAAACCCGGTTCTCCCAGATAAGAGTCCGCACACTTAACCATTACACCACACTGGCTCTCCATAATAAAAACTTCCATTGGAACCAAAATGGGCTTTGGCCAAAAGGCCAGTTTGGTGTAGTGGTTAAGTGTGTGGTCTCGGAGAGAACCGGGTTTGATTCCCCACTCCTCCACTTGCAGCTGCTGGAATGGCCTTGGGTTAGCCATAGCTGTCACAGGAGTTGTCCTTGAAAGGGCAGCTGCTGGGAGAGCCCTCTCAGCCCCACCCACCTCACAGGCTGTCTGTTGTGGGGGTGGGGAGAAGATATAGGAGATTGTGAGCCTCTCTGATTCAGAGAGAAGAGAGGGGTATAAATCTGCAGTCTTCTTCTTAGTGATACAATTCATTAAAATATGCACCTTAAATTGCAGTTATACAAAATGCTACGTCTGGAACCTAAGCTTTAAAACACACACACCAAAGAGGGCAGGCCAGTTTATTACCTGGGTAAGTTCTACTCTCTTATTTGAATAAACGAGGACCATTAAAATCGTTTTTCAGATTAAGAACGGCAGAGAAGCCATGTTGGGTCAGGCCAGTGGCCTCCCCAGTCCAACACTCTGTGTGTCCCAGAGTGGCCAAAACCCAGGGGGCATCAGGAGGTCCACCAGCAGGGCCAGAACTCCAGAAGCCCTTCTACTGTGACCCCCTCCACTCCCTCAAACACCAAGAGTACAGAGCATCACTGCCCCAGGCAGAGGGTTCCATCTATACGTCATTGTTCATGGTCCAAATATCCCCATAAACCAGCTCAGAACAAACCATAGTTCTGTGATGTTTAGACCCACATTCAGGAAGCAAAGTAAATCACCCTGACCTGGGTAGGCCAAACAATCTCGATTTTGTCAGATATTGGTGGACTTGGCTGCAGGGTTGACTCTGACAAGTACTTGGATGGGAGACCTCCTTGGAATGCCAGAAGCCAGGGGGCAGGATTTACTTGGCCACCTCTGAATATCCTTCAGGCCCCCAGTAGGGGGGCAGTCAACAGAGGTTGCCATGACTTCCGGGTGCTCGCGTACACACGCATGCACACGAAGGAAGCAAAACACGTCCCATCCAGGCCTCAGATTCAGCAGGAGTTCACAGGAGCACAGCTCCTGAGCCTTTCCGAGGGTTCCCCCTCTTCCTCCCCCACTGCCTGCGTTGTCCATGGAATAGTAGGTGTGGCTGCATAACAATCCCTGGATTAGGAGAGCGGGCAGCCAGCCAGCCACCAGGGGCTTTGCCACACCCCCAGCAGCCCCCATTGACCCCTGGAGAAGCCTGCACCACCCTTTCTCCACTTCTTATGTGATTTTGGGTGGCAGGTGGCTTGTTGGCCTTTTTGGGGCGGCCAAGGAAAGCCCCAGGTGAGCGAGGCCTGCTTGGGCTGGCTGGATCTCTAGTCAGCTCATGCAGGCCTCGCTCGCCCAGGGCGCTCCTTTCTTGCGTTGGGGGGGGCCATATGCTAATGAGTTATGCTAATGAGCTCCACCACCTATTTTTCTACAAAAACTGGCCCTACTTCTTTGTTAATTAAACACATCGTAGCCCGTTAGAATTCATCCTTTTTTTTTCAGCTTTGCTTCAGCCTCGTTGGTTACCTGAGTTGAAGTTTTATTCTTCCCCTTTTTTCGGTTTTGCGACTGGGGCAGACCTGCCTGTGTGCAAAAAAGCCGTTCCTCTGGATCGCAGCCAGTGGCACTGATCATCCAGGAGACTGAATGAAAACCCGTGTGCTTTTTTAGGGGGGGGGGGAATCGATCTAGATTTCTCTGCTTTCTCAACCAACAGATATAACTGGGAACTGGGCTTGCATTGTGCTTCACGTATCGCACTCAACCGCTTGATCAATTCCCTATTTACAGTGGCGCTTTTGCCCAGACGCAAGGTGTGGGTTTAAAACTCCAGGCGCCTTTGTCAAATGGAGAAAATCCCAAGTTCTAAAACTCAGAGCCGCTTTCCTGTCTCCAGCAGGGGAGGTGACCCAGATCCATCCGCTTGCTGTGAGCTGCCGTTGCTTAGTCAGTTACCTACAGGAAACCGGATTTTCTTTCCTTTTTTTGGAAGTGTAATTGACCCCCCCGGGTTTTTGTTCCTAGTTATGTGAAAACCTCTGAGAAACTTGGAGAGCGGAATGAAAAACTGACACAGTCTGACCTGTGAATTCCCCCCTCCCTGCTTCTGAGCACTTTCCTTCTCTCTCTGATCACACTCTGTCCTCCGGCTAGTTCTGCCTCCTTTGTTTCGGATCCAGAGGAAGCTGGCTGCACGCTCGGGGTGCAGAAAGAAGCCACCTTCGTGCTCGTCAGAGTCGGCGTTGCACCTTCGTGCTCGTCAGAGTCGGCGTTGCACCTTGGGCCACGTTTAAGGTTCAGCGCATCCTCGATGTTTTCCTGTGTTTCTGGAGGGATTGATTGCAGTCAGACCTCTTGGGGACAAAGCCGCACACCCTTTCCTGTTAGATCAGCGCTCTGCGTACACAATTGTGCTTCAGAGTCCAACAGAACCATGGAGACCGGTCCCTTCCTTGAGAAGCTTATGATTCAGGTGTCAAGGGAGAGAGCAACGAGGGCTTTTTTCGGTGCACTTAAGAACCGCACATTCTGCCCCCGCTTCATGTTCTGAAACCTTGGCTTGGCTACTGCTTCTCCGTGGAGCAGCGCTGGGAGGCGTGGTCTGCGGTACCAGAGAAGGCTGCTTTCCCAGGTGCTGCCCCCCCCCAAGCAAAAGCACTAGGTACGTGCACTAGCACTAAGCCATTTTCTCACTCAGTTATGATCCCTTTTATTTATTTACTTACTTTCAATTTATATCCTGCCCATTCCAAACGGACTCAGGGCGGCCAACAATCGTGATAAAACCAACATCTCAATTTCAGGTATAAAACAATAGGACAGACCATTATGATTCAAAACCATTTAAAGCAAAGTATTGGCGCTATACAGAATATACAGTTTATCTGTTGGTGGTCCGTCTGGCGGAGTTGCCCAGCAGCATAAAAGTTCAGTTTTACAAGCCCTGCGGAATTGGGAGAGATCCCGCACGGCTCTTATGGCCTCGGGGAGAGCGTTCCACAGCAATGGTGCTACCGCTGAGAAGGCCCTGGCCCATGTAGAGCCCAGTCTGGCCTCCTTTGGTCCAGGGATGGACAATAGATTTTGAGTTCCCGAACGCAGCGCTCTCTGGGGAACATATGGGGAAAGGCGGTCCTTTAGATTGACAGGTCCATGGCCATACAGCAGGGGTGGCCAACGGTAGCTCTCCAGATGTTTTTGGACATACGGACATATGAAGCTGCCTTATACTGAATCAGACCCTTGGTCCATCAAAGTCAGTATTGTCTTCTCAGACTGGCAGCAGCTCTCCAGGGTCTCAAGCTGAGGCTTTTCACACCTATTTGCCTGGACCCTTTTTTGGAGATGCCGGTGATTGAACCTGGGACCTTCTGCTTCCCAAGCAGATGCTCTACCACTGAACCACCGTCCCTCCCCTGCTCTCCAGGGTCTCAAGCTGAGGTTTTTCACGCCTACTTGCCTGGACCCTTTTTTGGAGATGCCAGGGATTGAACCTGGGACCTTCTGCTTACCAAGCAGATGCTCTACCACTGAGCCACCATCCCTCCCCTGTTCTCCAGGGTCTCAAGCTGAGGGTTTTCACGCCTACTTGCCTGGACCCTTTTTTGGAGATGCCAGGGATTGAACCTGGGACCTTCTGCTTACCAAGCAGATGCTCTACCACTGAGCCACCATCCCTCCCCTGCTCTCCAGGGTCTCAAGCTGAGGCTTTTCACACCTATTTGCCTGGACCCTTTTTTGGAGATGCCGGTGATTGAACCTGGGACCTTCTGCTTCCCAAGCAGATGCTCTACCACTGAGCCACCGTCCCTCCCCTGCTCTCCAGGGTCTCAAGCTGAGGTTTTTCACGCCTACTTGCCTGGACCCTTTTTTGGAGATGCCAGGGATTGAACCTGGGACCTTCTGCTTACCAAGCAGATGCTCTACCACTGAGCCACCATCCCTCCCCTGCTCTCCAGGGTCTCAAGCTGAGGGTTTTCACGCCTACTTGCCTGGACCCTTTTTTGGAGATGCCAGGGATTGAACCTGGGACCTTCTGCTTACCAAGCAGATGCTCTACCACTGAGCCACCATCCCTCCCCTGCTCTCCAGGGTCTCAAGCTGAGGTTTTTCACACCTATTTGCCTGGACCCTTTTTTGGAGATGCCAGGGATTGAACCTGGGACCTTCTGCTTACCAAGCAGATGCTCTACCACTGAGCCACCGTCCCTACAACTCCCATCAGCCCCAGCCATTGGCCATGCTGGCCTGGGCTGATAGGAGTTGTAGGCAAAAAAACATCTGGAGAGCTACCGTTGGCCACCCCTGCCATACAGGGCTTTAAAGGTCAACGCCAGCGCTTTGAAACGGACTCGGAACACACCGGCGGCCAGCGCAGCTCTTTCAGCACTGGTTGAATGTGCTCCCGTCTCGGGAGCCCCATGAACAACTGTGCTGCAACATTCTGCACTAGCTGCAGTTTCTGAGTCAGAGTCAAGGGCAGCCCCATGCAGAGGGACGGTGGCTCAGTGGTAGAGCGTCTGCTTGGGAAGCAGAAGGTCCCAGGTTCAATCCATGGCATCTCCAAAAAAGGGTCTAGGCAAATAGGTGTGAAAAACCTCAGCCTGAGACCCTGGAGAGCCGCTGCCAGTCTGAGAAGACAATACTGACTTGGATGGACCAAAGGTCTGATTCAGTATAAGGCAGCTTCATATGTTCAAGAGACTTTTTTAGGGGAGGGACGGTGGCTCAGTGGTAGAGCATCTGCTTGGGAAGCAGAAGGTCCCAGGTTCAATCCCCGGCATCTCCAGCTAAAAAGAGTCCAGGCAAGTAGGCGTGAAAAACCTCAGCTTGAGACCCTGGAGAGCCGCTGCCAGTCTGAGAAGACAATACTGACTTTGATGGACCAAGGGTCTGATTCAGTATAAGGCAGCTTCATATGTTCATATGAGGGCATTACAGTAGTCTATTCTCGAGGTGACCGTAGCATGGATCGCCATTGCTAAGTCGCAGCGCTCCAGAAAAGGGGCCAGCTGTCGAACCCGCCGCAGATGGGAAAAGGCGGACTCGACTGCGGTTGCTACCTGGGCCTCCATAGACAAGGAGGGCTCCAGGAGCACTCCCAGGCTCTTGACCTTCAGGGCCAGAATTAGTGGCACCCCATCAAAAGCCGGCAAGGCGATCCCTGCAGAGTGGCTGAGGTGTACACAGAGGGACGTGTGCGTACCTGCTTGGTTGTGTAAAGAAAGTCTGATCTGGGTGCATGCATGGATTTGTAAACACTTTTTAACGTGATCTAGCGATCCTTTGTGGGTGATCCCAGCTTTGGGGCGGTGCGGGGGGGGGACGGGACGGCTGAGGGGCTCGTGAAGCTGCTGTATGCCGAATCAGGCTGTCGGAGTCAGCACTGTCTACTCAGACGGGCAGCAGCTCTCCAGCATTGCAGCCCAGGTGAAGGTCTTTTGCATCACCTGCCCGCTTCTTTGAATTGGAGATGCTGGATAGTAACGCCCCGTATTCTTGGTGCTTGGAGAGCAACAGCGGGAGGGCTTCTGGAGCTCTGGCCCTGCTGGTGGACCCCCTGATGGCACCATGGTTTGGCCACTGCGTGACAGAGAGTGTTGGACTGGCTAGGCCATTGGCCTGATCCAATATGGCCTCTCTTATGTTCTTATATGGAGCAGAGATCCACGAGTGTCTCTTAGCCACAAGGGATAGATGGAACACTCTCTCTGGGACAGTGATGCTCTGTCTTTTTGGTGCTTGAGGGGGCAACAGCGGGAGGACTTCTGGAGTTCTGGCCCCACTGGTGGACCTCCTGATGGCACTTGGGGGGGTTTTGACCACTGCGTGACTCAGTGTTGGCCAGTGGTCTGATCCAACATGGCTTCTCTTATGTTCTTAACCTGGGGCCTTCTGCATTCCAAGCAGATGCTCTCCCACCAAGCCCCAATCCCTTCTTTCTCTTCTGCACTGCACATCTCTCTTTCCTGGTACCTCTCTGCACCATTGAAGAGATAGCACAGGCTTTGCAGGGTGTGTATTCCTGGTCCCTGGAAGAGTGAGTTTGACCCACCAAGTCCTACGAAGAAAGGTTGAAGGAGCTGGGGATGTTTAGCCTGGAGAGAAGGCGGCTGAGAGGTGACATGATCACCATCTTCAAGTACTTGAAAGGCTGTCCTGTAGAGGATGGTGTGGAATTGTTTTCTGTGGCCCCAGAAGGTAGGACCAGAACCAGTGGGTTGAAATTAAATCAGAAGAGTTTCCGGCTCAACGTTAGGAGGAACGTCCTGACTGTTAGAGCGGTTCCTCAGTGGAACAGGCTTCCTCCTCAGGAGGTGGTGGGCTCTCCTTCCTTGGAGGTTTTTAAACAGAGGGTAGATGGCCATCTGACAGCAATGAAGATCCTGTGACTTTAGGGGGAGGTGTTTGTGAGTTTCATGCCTTGTGCAGGGGGTTGGACCGAATGACCCTGGAGATCCCTTCCAACTCTACGATTCCATGATTGACCTAAGGCAGGGCCCGCTGGCTTCAGTGAAAGTTAATGATTCAGGAGGTTTTCCTAGGACAGTGTCCTTCTGAGCTTGCATCTAAGTTTCATGCTCAGGCAAGAGTGAGTGTTTGTAGGCATGCTATTTCCTCACTCAGTCGTGACTCCTGCAGAGCGGCTGAGGTGTACACAGAGGGACACTGTTTGGTTGTGTAAAGAAAGTCTTATCTGTGTGCATGCATGAATTTGTAGACACTTTTTAACATGGCCCAGCGATCCTTTGGAGGGGAAAGCATTCACATTCATAGGGGATTACTGGAATTTCTTTCTAAAACGCCTTACAATTATGACACAGAAGAATAGCTTTTTATACCCTGCTTTTATACCCCGTGGCGCAGAGTGTTAAAGCTGCAGTACTGCAGTCCTAAGCTCTGCTCACGAGCTGAGTTCGATCCCCGGCGGAAGCTGGATTTTGAGGTAGCTGGCTCGAGGTTGACTCAGCCTTCCATCCTTACGAGGTCAATCAAATGAGTCCCCAGCTTGCTGGGGGGAAAGTGTAGACGACTGGGGAAGGCAAGGGCAAACCACCCCGTAAAAAGTCTGCCATGAAAACATGGTGAAAGCAACGTCACCCCAGAGTCGGAAACGACTGGTGCTTGCACAGGGGACTACCCTTACCTTTTAACGGCCCCGTGGCGCAGAGTGGTAAAGCAGCGGTACTGTGATCTGAACTCTTTGCTCACGACCTGAGTTCGATCCCAGCAAAAGCCAGCCCAAGGTAGCCAGCCCAAGGTTGACTCAGCCTTCCATCCGTCCGAGGTCGGTAAAATGAGTCCCCAGTTTGCTGGGGGGGAAGCGTAGATGACTGGGGGAGGCAATGGCAAACCACCCGGTAAAAAAAAGTCTGCCGTAAAAAGGTTGTGAAAGCAACGTCATTCCAGAGTCGGAAACGACTGGTGCTTGCACAGGGGATCTTTCCTTTCCTTTCCTTACCCAAGGAGTCTCTAAGTCAGGGGTGTCAGAGGGCCGAATCTGACATAAATGGGACCTTGTCAGGCCGGGCCATGTGTGTACCTATTTAAGGTTAGGTAGCAGAGATATAAACTTTATAAAGGACACAGACAAACACAAGTAAAGATTTTTTCCAGAAAAACTTAAAATAAAACATGCTTAAACCATTAGCAATCGGTCTTAAAGGTGCTTTCTTTGTGTTTCTCCCATGGGACCCAGGGAACTGGGCCAAGGAAGCTCTGGCTCTTTCCCTCCTTCCCCAGGGGCCAGAAGGGGGAGGAGCCTCAGCCAATAGAAGGAAGAAAGGCTTGGCTCAGCAGCTCTGCTGTGCAATTGAGAGAGCCTGGCAAAGCAAGCTCTCCCTCCCTCCTTCCTCCCCAAGGGAGGAGCCTCAGCCAATGGAGAAAATAAAGGCTTTGCTTTGTAGCTCCTGTGTGATTGAGCAAGCCTGGCAAAGCAAGTTGTGATGCAGAAGGAAGCAAGAGAGAGGGAGAAGGAAGCAGATGGCAGCCAGTTGCTCGGGGGCCTGAGAGAAGCCCTCCGAGGGCCTGATTCGGCCCCCGGGCCACATGTTTGACACCCCTGGTCCAAGTGGCTTACAGTCCCCCTTCCCTTCACCTTATGAGGTAGGTGGGGCTGAGAGAAGTCAGGACTGGGATTGGCTCAAGGTCACCCAGCAGATTAGTTGTTGTTGATTTTCCAGGCTGTGTGGCTGTGGGCTTGGCATAGTGAGACCTGACGTTTCGCCAGCAACTGTGACTGGCATCCTCAGAGGTGTAACCCAGAAAACTGGAGTTCTCTCTGGGTCAAAGTAAGAAGAAGATGGTAGGCAGGTAATTTATATCTCCTTAAGAAATTACCTGCCTACCATCATCTTCTCACTTTGACCCAGAGAGAACTCCAGTTTTCTGGGTTATACCTCTGAGGACGCCAGTCACAGTTGCTGGCAAAATGTCAGGTCTCACTATGCCAAGACCACAGCCACACAGCCTGGAAAATCAACAACAACTAATTTGCTGGGTGACCTTGGACCCATTCCAGACCTGACTTCTCTCAGCAGGACTCTTTTGATGTTCTTATGAAGGCCTCAGCCTCTCTGCCCTGTTGTTGGCTATCTAGAGTAACTGGTTGGCCACTGTGTGAGACCGGAGGCTGGACTAGATGGACCACTGGTCTGATCCAGCAGGGCTCTTCTGATGTTCTTAGGAAGGCCTCAGCCTCTCTGCCCTGTTGTTGGCCCACCAAAGGAACTGGCTGGCCGCTGTGTGAGACAGGATTCTGGACTAGATGGACCACTGGTCTGCTCCAGCAGGGCTCTTCTGATGTTCTTATGAAGGCCTCAGCCTCTCTGCCCTGTTGTTAGCCCTCCAGAGGAACTGGTTGGCCACTGTGTGAGACAGGATGCTGGACTAGATGGACCACTGGTCTGATCCAGCAGGGCTCTTCTGATGTTCTTATGTAGGCCTCAGCCTCTCTGCCCTGTTGTTGGCCCTCCAGAGGGACTGATTGGCCACTGTGTGAGACAGGAAGCTGAACTAGATGGACCCTCACTGGTCTGATCCAGCAGAGCTCTTCTGATGTTCTTATGAAGGCCTCAGCCTCTCTGGCCTGTTGTTGGCCCTCCAGAGGGACTGATTGGCCACTGTGTGAGACAGGAGGCTGATCCAGCAGGGCTCTTCTGATGTTCTTATGAAGGCCTCAGCCTCTCTGGCCTGTTGTTGGACCTTCATAGGAACTGGTTGGCCATTGTGTGAGACAGGAGGCTGGACTCCTCCACTGGTCTGATCCAGCAGGGGCCTTCTGATGTTCTTATCCACCCATCTGATCGGGGGAGGGGCAGGACTGGACTAAATCAGAGAGGTCATCGGGTAAGTGCAGGTGTCCTTAAGCAAATGTTTTAAGAAGAGGAAGTCATCCTTACAGAGCAGTGGAGCAGCTGCTGTTTGTTTGTATCTGCTGTGGCTATCTCCTGATTCTGGCAGACTGAAATGCTTAAGTATTGGGTGGCAAGGGCCTTTTCCTACGCTTTTCCTACGATTGCCCCGCCGGGGAGGCCAGTGTGCTCAAAAAGCAAATGTAATTTTTTGTTTATTCATAGCCCTGCTTTTCCACAGGGACTAAAGGCAGACTTACAGAGCTAGTCAATACAGTCGACCAAACAGGACATTCGGTAAAAAGCACGTTGGGATTTTAGAAATCTGGAACCACCCAAAATAACCAGAACATAAGCATTAACGCGACACATTGTGTTGTAAAAATTACATAATAGGATCCTAATTATAGCAAGCGGTACACAGCACCGTCCCTGTTCATTTATTGACTATTTTGAACCGTTTTGTGCAGGGCAGTGCTGTTTCTTTCGTAGAAGAAGATGATATTGGATTTGTATCCCGCCCTATACTCTGAATCTCATAATCTCAGAGCAGCTCACAATCTCCTTTACCTTCTTCCCCCCAACAGACACCCTGTGCGGTAGATGAAGATATTGGATTTATATCCCACCCTCCACTCTGAAGAGTCTCAGAGCGGCTCACAATCTCCTTTCCCTTCCTCCCCCACAACAGACACCCTGTGAGGTAGATGAAGATATTGGATTTATATCCCGCCCTCCACTCCGAAGAGTCTCAGAGCGGCTCACAATCTCCTTTACCTTCCTCCCCCCCACAACAGACACCCTGTGAGGTAGATGAACATATTGGATTTATATCCCGCCCTCCACTCCGAAGAGTCTCAGAGCGGCTCACAATCTCCTTTACCTCCCCCCCCCCCCCCACAACAGACACCCTGTGAGGTAGAAGATATTGGATTTATATACTGCCCTCCACTCCGAAGAGTCTCAGAGCAGCTCACAATCTCCTTTACCTCCCTCCCCCACAACATACACCCTGTGAGGTATATGAAGATACTGGATTTATATCCCACCCTCCACTCAAGAGTCTCAGAGCGGCTCACAATCTCCTTTCCCTTCCTCCTCCACAACAGACACCCTGTGAGGTGGGTGGGGCTGGAGAGGGCTCTCACAGCAGCTGCCCTTTCAAGGACAGAGAGCGGCTCACAATCTCCTTTACCTTCCTCCCCCACAACAGACACCCCTGTGAGGTAGGTGGGGTTGAGAGAGCTCTGACAGCAGCTGCCCTTTCAAGGACAACTCCTACGAGAGCGATGGCTGACCCAAGGCGATTCCAGCAGGTGCAAGTGGAGGAGTGGGGAATCAAACCCGGTTCTCCCATATAAGAGTCTGTGCACTTTACCACTACACCAAACTGTCTCTAGAGCAGTGGTCCCCAACCTTTCTAGCACCGGGGACCGGTTTTGCGGAAGACAGTTTTTCTACGGACTGGGTGGGTGGGCGGGATGGTTTTGGGATGATACACTTGTGCACTTTATTTCTATTAGTTTGGTGTGGTGGTTAAGTGTGCAGACTCTTATCTGGGAGATCCAGTACTCCTCCACTTGCAGCTGGTGGAATGGCCTTGCGTCAGCCATAGCTCTCGCAGGAGTTGTCCTTGAAAGGGCAGCTTCTGGGGAGAGCTCTCTCAGCCCCACACACCTTACAGGGTGTCTGTCTTGGGGGAGGAAGGTAAAGTAGATTGTGAGCCACTCTGAGATTTGGAGTGGAGGGCAGGATATAAATCCAATGTCGTCGTCTTATTATTACTACATTGTAATATATAATTGCTAACCGGCCACGGACTGGTACTGGTCCACAGACCGGGGGTTGGGGACTCGTGCTCTGGAGAACGCACTGCACCAAACCGGCTGTAGAGAATCCCTCTTGCGCAAATCTGTTTGGCATAGTTTGCAGAATACCGGGAGAGCCAGGTGCCTACCTGACCTCAGGTAGACCGTCCCATAAGAAGGCATGTAGCAATAGTTCCTGAGTAAGTGAGTAACTGGAGAGCCAGTTTGGTGTAGTGGTTAAGTGTGCAGACTCTTATCTGGGAGAACTGGGTTTGATTCCCCACTCCTCCACTTCCAGCTGCTGGAATGGCCTTGGGTCAGCCATAGCTCCCGCAGGAGTTGCCCTTGAAAGGGCAGCTTCTGGGAGAGCTCTCTCAGCCCCACCCACCTCACAGGGTGTCTGTTGTGGGGGAGGAAGGGAAAGGAGATTGTAGGCCGCTCTCTGTCCTTGAAAGGGCAGCTTCTGGGAGAGCCCTCTCCAGCCCCCCCCCCCACCTCACAGGGTGTCTGTTGTGGGGGAGGAAGGGAAAGGAGATTGTAGGCCGCTCTCTGTCCTTGAAAGGGCAGCTGCTGTGAGAGCCCTCTCCAGCCCCACCCACCTCACAGGATGTCTGTTGTGGGGGAGGAAGGGAAAGGAGATTGTAGGCCGCTCTCTGTCCTTGAAAGGGCAGCTGCTGTGAGAGCCCTCTCCAGCCCCACCCACCTCACAGGGTGTCTGTTGTGGGGGAGGAAGGGAAAGGAGATTGTAGGCCCGCTCTCTGTCCTTGAAAGGGCAGCTGCTGTGAGAGTCCTCTCAGCCCCACCCACCTCACAGGGTGTCTGTTGTGGGGGAGGAAGGGAAAGGAGATTGTAGGCCACTCTCTTTCCTTGAAAGGGCAGCTGCTGGGAGAGCCCTCTCCAGCCCCACCCACCTCACAGGGTGTCTGTTGTAGGGGAGGAAGGGAAAGGAGATTGTGAGCCGCTCTGAGACTCTTTGGAGTGGAGTGCGGCATATAAATCCAATTTCTTCTTCTTCTAACCTCTGCATACGGGATTTCCTGAGATTCGTTGTGAGTGTTCTGGTGGAGTTTCTGGTCCAGGAGGGCCCTGGGTTCTAACGTTCCATACCTGCTACCTTAAAAAAAAAAGCATGAGGAAGCCGTAGCTTTAGACTTTGCAAGCTTTGTGATTTGGAGCACTGTGGAAGAAAAGCATCGGCGCCTTCTCTAACCTCCGTTGTATTTATAGATACGTTTCGGCCAGCAGCACCCTGGAGGACTGGAATGAGAAATTAACCCAATCAGAAGCGTGAGTGTCTTAACCTCTGGCATAAAGCGCCACTCCCCCAGCTGTAACAGCAAGCTGTGCCTTAACAGTTCCTTCCCTGCACTAACCGTCTCCCTGCTCGGGCCCTTCCTGTCAGTCCTGCTGGTTTGCGGGGGAAAGCAGAAGGCATAGCTCTGGTTGGCAAATAACGGGGATGCTGGGTTTTTCTCGATGCCGTGGGTCGTCGCCGATATTTGTCCTGCGCAGTTGTGGAAAAAGCCTTGTTCCTAGTCCTTAGTCTGAAGATAATGCATGAGAGCGTTGTTGTTGGTTTTTTTGAGGATTCAAAAGGCGAAGAGTAAACCGCATAAGGCTTCCAGTGGTTGGGGGATATGGCGTGAGCATCTGTCCCGCCCTGGTCTAGCAAATTAGAGTTAACGTTATCATTGTAAGCCTCCTAGAATCATGGGGGGGAAAGGCAGGGTATAAATCTTCTAATCAGGGCTTTTTTTTGTAGCAGGAGCTCCTTTGCATATTAGACCACAGTTTGGTGTAGGAGAGCGCCAGTTTGGTGTAGTGGTTAAGTGCACAGACTCCCCGCTCCTCCACTTGCAGCTGCTGGAATGGCCTTGGGTCAGCCATAGCTCTCGTAGAAGCTGTCTTTGAAAGGGCAGCTGCTGTAAAAAGCACTCTCAGCCCCACCTACCTCGCAGGGAGTTTGTTGGCGGGGATGGGGAAGGTAGAGGATACTGTGACCGCTCTGAGATTCAGAGTATAGGGTGGGATATAAATCCAAAATCATCTTCTTCACACACCCCTGATGTAGCCAATCCTCCTGGAGCTTACAGGGCTCTTAGTACAGGGCCTACTGTAAGCTCCAGGAGGATTAGCTACATCAGGGGTGTGTGGCCTAATATGCAAAGGCACTTCTGCTAGAATTCCACCCCTGGGCCACACCTCTCTGATGTAGCCAATCCTCCTGGAGCTTACAGGGCTCTTCGTACAGGGCCTACTGTAAGCTCCAGGAGGATTGGCTACATCGGGGGGGGGTGTGGCCTAATATGCAAAGGTGCTTCTGCTAGAATTCCACCCCTGGGCCACACTTCTCTGATGTAGCCAATCCTCCTGGAGCTTACAGGGCTCTTAGTACAGAGCCTACTGTAAACTCTAGGAGGATTGGCTACATCAGGGGTGTGTGGCCTAATATGCAAAGGCGCTTCTGCTAGAATTCCACCCCTGGGCCACACCTCTCTGATGTAGCCAATCCTCCTGGAGCTTACAGGGCTCTTAGTACAGGGCCTACTGTAAGCTCCAGGAGGATTGGCTACATCAGGGGGTGTGTGGCCTAATATGCAAAGGCGCTTCTGCTAGAATTCCACCCCTGGGCCACACCTCTCTGATGTAGCCAATCCTGGAGCTTACAGGGCTCTTCGTACAGGGCCTACTGTAAGCTCCAGGAGGATTGGCTACATCAGGGGGGGTGTGGCCTAATATGCAAAGGTGCTTCTGCTAGAATTCCACCCCTGGGCCACACTTCTCTGATGTAGCCAATCCTCCTGGAGCTTACAGGGCTCTTAGTACAGAGCCTACTGTAAACTCTAGGAGGATTGGCTACATCAGGGGTGTGTGGCCTAATATGCAAAGGCGCTTCTGCTAGAATTCCACCCCTGGGCCACACCTCTCTGATGTAGCCAATCCTCCTGGAGCTTACAGGGCTCTTAGTACAGGGCCTACTGTAAGCTCCAGGAGGATTGGCTACATCAGGGGGTGTGTGGCCTAATATGCAAAGGCGCTTCTGCTAGAATTCCACCCCTGGGCCACACCTCTCTGATGTAGCCAATCCTGGAGCTTACAGGGCTCTTCGTACAGGGCCTACTGTAAGCTCCAGGAGGATTGGCTACATCAGGGGGGGTGTGGCCCAATATGCAAAGGTGCTTCTGCTAGAATTCCACCCCTGGGCCACACTTCTCTGATGTAGCCAATCCTCCTGGAGCTTACAGGGCTCTTAGTACAGAGCCTACTGTAAACTCTAGGAGGATTGGCTACATCAGGGGTGTGTGGCCTAATATGCAAAGGCGCTTCTGCTAGAATTCCACCCTGGGCCACACCTCTCTGATGTAGCCAATCCTCCTGGAGCTTACAGGGCTCTTAGTACAGGGCCTACTGTAAGCTCCAGGAGGATTGGCTACATCAGGGGGTGTGTGGCCTAATATGCAAAGGCGCTTCTGCTAGAATTCACCCCTGGGCCACACCTCTCTGATGTAGCCAATCCTCCTGGAGCTTACAGGGCTCTTAGTGCAGGGCCTACTGTAAGCTCCAGGATTGGCTACATTGGGGGGGTGTGGCCTAATATGCAAAGGCACTTCTGCTAGAATTCCACCCCTGGGCACGCCTCTCTGATGTAGCCAATCCTCCTGGAGCTTACAGGGCCTACTGTAAGCTCCAGTAAGATTGGCTACATCAGGGGTGTGTGGCCTAATATGCAAAGGCGCTTCTGCTAGAATTCCACCCGTGGGCCACACCTCTCTGATGTAGCCAATCCTGGAGCTTACAGGGCTCTTAGTACAGGGCCTACTGTAAGCTCCAGGAGGATTGGCTACATCAGGGGGGTGTACCAAGGAGTTTCTGCTACCAAAAAAAAAGCCTTTGTTCTAATATAGATTATGCAAGAGTACAAAACTGGCAGAATACTGCAAAATAAAGACAATGTGCAATTTGTATAATTTTGCACATAGCAGAATATATTTTTTTGGGATGGAGTTAGCTTTTGTTTTTGTTTTTTTTGTAACGTGTGCAATCCTTCCTATATCTGGGCAGGGTCTGACTGAACTGTCTTAATTTGCGTTGTTTTACGTTTGCCCAGCGCATCCTCTCCAATATGGGCTCAGAGGAGTTTGCAGTACAACATTCTATGGTCACCATTCAGTAAAACTCATCTGAACATTCAAATAGCGCGGGGTAGTCGAATGCAGGAACGAGAAAAGATCCATAAAACATGAGTAAATGTAAATGAGCAGATTCCTAGAGGGTCAGCCAGCCAGCGCTTAACCAGATACTGGCAGTGGGCAGTTCCCACAAAAAATTAAGCAAAGGCCTGAAAGTGTAGAGTAGCTTTGCAAGCCTTGTGGAAAATCCGAGCAGAGGCCTTTGCAGGGAGCTGGTTCCAAAGGGCAGGATCAACACCTGAGGATTTTTATGTATTTAAACTGAATGACTTAATTTATTTAAATATACTCCTCAGATACTATAGTGCAGGGGTGGCCAAACTGTGGCTCTCAAAGCCCCCCCCCCTCCCCCAACAACCACACACACCTGTAAGCCAGCTTGGAGAAGGCACTTCTCCAACCCAGCCAGCAGCTTGCAGAATGCATTAAAGTTAAAGTTGCTTTCTTTCTACTTCCTCCTCCCCATCTATTTTTCTTCCCTCCCTCCCTTCCTGAGCCAATTTGGTGTAATGGTTAAGTGTGCGGTCTCTTACCTGGGAGAACTGGGTTTGATTCCCCACTCCTCCACTTGCAGCTGCTGGAATGGCCTTGGGTTAGCCATGGCTCTGGCAGAGGTTGTCCTCGAAAGGGCAGCTGCTGTGAGAGCCCTCTCTAGCCCCACCCCCCTCACAGGGTGTCTGTTGTGGGGGAGGAAGGGAAAGGAGATTGTAGGCCGCTCTCTGTCCTTCAAAGGGCAGCCGCTGTGAGAGCCCTCTCTAGCCCCACCCCCCTCACAGGGTGTCTGTTGTGGGGGAGGAAGGGAAAGGAGATTGTAGGCCGCTCTCTGTCCTTCAAAGGGCAGCCGCTGTGAGAGCCCTCTCCAGCCCCACCCACCTCACAGGGTGTCTGTTGTGGGGGAGGAAGGGAAAGGAGATTGTAGGCCGCTCTCTGTCCTTGAAAGGGCAGCTGCTGGGAGAGCCCTCTCCAGCCCCACCCCCCTCACAGGGTGTCTGTTGTGGGGGAGGAAGGGAAAGGAGATTGTAGGCCACTCTGAGATTCAGAGTGGAGGGTGGGATATAAATCCAATATCTCCTTCCTTCCTTCCCTCCCTCTTTCTGACATTAATGTCTTGCTGTTCTCAAACATCTGACGTTAATGTCTCGTGGCTCTTACATTAAGCGAATTCGGCCACCCCTGCGATAGCGGTTAGTGATGAATCTTTATAGAAAGTTCCTACCACTTCTGCCATACTTCCGGGAGTTAATACACTTGGCAAACAAATGGCTAATTGGGTGTGGGTGTTTGTTTGCCGGGAGGGGAGGCCGAATTCAATGAAGAAACCGCTGGTTAGAGGTTAACCTCGGTAGCACAGACATGCGCCCCGAAGTGGGGTGAGATGACCGCATTGCAGGAAATGTTATGTAACAATGTGTATGAAAGATAACTAAGCCTGTTGTGATCGGGTCTAGCTCATGAGCTAACCGAAAGTATTTAAAGCATTGCAATCCCATTTGTCCAGCTGCTGTGCTTATAGACTGGTAAATATACAGTTCAAGCCAGCTGAGACTAGTACAGGACTTCCTGTTCTAGGAGCATCAGCTGCCGGTCTTGTTTGAGCAGGAGGCCTATTGGTGGGGGATTAATTGTGAGTTAGTGTAGTCTTTGCTATGAAACGTTTGGCTCTCCTTAGTGAGACCCCTTCACTGTAGGGGTTCCCAACCTTTTTTTTTTTGTTCCTTTGAAATTCTGACATAGGGCTGTGGGCGGGACCACAGAATGGCCGCCCCAAAAGGCGGTGCTAGGGTTGCCAAGTCCAATTCAAGAAATATCTGGGGACTTTTGGGGGTGGAGCCAGGAGACATTGGGGGCGGAGCCAGGAGACATTGGGGGGCGGAGCCAGGAGCAAGGGTATGACGAGCAGGATTGAACTCCAAGGGAGTCCTGGCCGTCACGTTTAAAGGGACTGCACACCTTTTTAGATGCCTTCCTTCCATAGGAAATAATGAAGGATAGGGGCACCTTCTTTTGGGCTCATAGAATTGACCCCCTGGTCCAATCGTTTTGAAATTTGGGGGGTATTATGGGGAGAGGCACTAGATGCTATACTGAACATTTGGTGCCTCTATCTCAAAAAACAGCCCCCCCCCCCGAGCCACTGATAC